>NC_041386.1:320868990-320882292 GCF_002162155.2 Triticum dicoccoides | reverse complement strand
AATAATGATGACCCTCAGGAGCGCGACTCCCAAGGAAAATAAAAGGCTAGGTGGCAAATGGTAAAACCAATGTTGGGCATTGCTGGAAGAGCTTTACTTAAGGTGAACTGTCAAGGGGTTCCCATAATAGCCCAACCGTGTAAGGAACGCAAAATCCGGGAACATAACACTGATATGACGGAAACTAGGGCGGCAAGAGTGGAACAAAACACCAGGCATAAGGCCGAGCCTTCCACCCTTTACCAAGTATATAGATGCATTAATTAAATAAGATATATTGTGATATCCCAACAAGTAAACATGTTCCAACAAGGAACAACATCTCCATGTTCCAACAAGGAACAAACTTCAATCTTCACCTGCAACTAACAACGCTATAAGAGGGGCTGAGCAAAGCGGTAACATAGCCAATCAACGGTTTGCTAGGACATGGTGGGTTAGAGGTTTGACATGGCAATTTGGGAGGCTTTAAAGCAAGTGGTAGGCATCGTAGCATAGGCATAGCAAAAGAGCGAGCATCTAGCAAAGCAAAGATAGTAGTGATTTCGAGGGTATGATCATCTTGCCTGAAATCCCGCAAGGAAGAAGAACGAGTCCATGAAGAAGACAAATGGGCGTAGTCAAACGGGTCCTCACAAACGCGACGTTATCGGAACCAACCCGAAGAAGCAACACCAGAAAGGAGCAAACAACATAGTAAACAACCAACACATCAACATGGCATGATGCACAATCAAGTATGATGCATGTCTGGTTTAATGAAGCATGGCATGGCAAAGTGCACAAGCAATTCTACAAATTAAGTGGAGCTCATTATGCAACGGAGTTACATATTGACGGAACACCACATTCAAGTTATTTAGTTCTCTCTCGTTTAGGTACCCAACAAGCTTAAATGTTGTTAGCATGGCAAGAGGTGAAGCATGATGAAACTATCTAATCTAGGCAAGTTTAAATGAGCCCGGAACAACAAAACAACAAGTCCGGAAACTCCTCATATGCATATATTAGGTTTGGTACTGTTCTGCCCTAAACATAATTTTAGAGTTGTTAAGCATGCAAAATAAGGCCACCATGTTAAACTAGGCAAAATTCTACCCCATTTACATATAAAGTTTATTTAATTCAGAGCTACGGTTAAATAGTTATGAGTTAAAGCATTTTAACATGGCATAGGAGCAAAGTTAAACAAACAGCATTTTAAGCATTTTAAACATAGATGAAAGTTGGATATTATTAAACTAGACAAAATTCTAGACATGTTACATATTTAAAACATTTTAATCCGATGCATGGTTTATGAGTAATTATATGCATGAATGCTGAGGGTTTTTCTGCAAAACAGGAAAACTCTGGAAATTAGACAAATTCGCAGCGGAAAAAAAAACACCTCGGGCCGAAACTGGGCAGCCCAATAGTGCAGGGGGGAGCTCGGGTGCTGTTCACCACGGGCCTCGGCCCAGAACTGTGGAGAGGAGGAGGCCGGCAGGGGCGCGCTGGGCCGACCTGTTTGGCTCGATCGAAAGGTTAACGAAGCCTGGCGTCGCTCGTCCTCTTCCCTGTTTCGAAAGAAGCAGAGGTAGGGGCTTGGCAACGGCGACAACGGGACTGCGGGGCTCCGGCGGAAGGCTTGCCGGTCCCGCGGCGGCTGGAATGGACGGATCGGGTCTTGGGGCACCGGATCCGGTAGGTGGTCGAGCTCCATGGGCGGCGACACTGCGGCTTGGTGTAGGGAGGCTCGACGAGAAGCAGGGGCGGCTGAAACCGGGCGAGGACGGCGTTCTCCGGTGAGGCGTCGGATCCGGCGGCTTGTCTCCTGCTGGGACCGAAGAAGCAGGGGGGTCGGCGACGAGTGTCGAGGAAGGATCTCCGGCCATGCTGCGATGCGGCTCCTGCGCGAAGAAACAGAGAGAGAGGAAACCGGGTGAGAGAGAGAGCAACGAGGGAGAGAAAGGGAAGAAGAGGAGCGGGACGAGGCGCTGCAGGAGGGCCGGCCTTGGAGCACTGGGGCTCGGGACGACGGGCATCAGGGAAGCAGGAGGCCTCGGGAGGAGCTCGTTGGTCGATGAGGGTGCAGGGACTCCGGGAGGTGCTCGCTGGCGATCCTTACGGTGGCGGAAGGGAGGCATCGCGGGTAGCAGAGGAGGTTGCGGGCTCGGGCGACGAATGAATAGAGGGGAAGGTGGTGGCTGGTTGGCTCTTGTCCGCTGTGATTTGGGCGCAGCGGAAATCAAGGAGGGACATGGGGAGCGCTGGTTGGTGGATGGATCCATCGGGAGGATCCCAAGGTGGGAGAGGAGTGGCGGCGGGGAGAAGGATTGGATGGGACAGCCCTCCAAGGATCTAGGGTTAGACTAGTTATATAGCGGTTAGGTTAGGTTAGGTTAGGGGCTATCTCGTCCCTCCGATTGTAATCGGAAGGACGGAAAAAAATATGTTAGGAAGTCCACTTAACAAAACGGAGACGTTTTGTAGATGTTTGGGGTTGATCCGGATCCAACGGTGACGGCTGTTCGTGTCGGGTCCGGGACAGCTTTGGACGCGCACGAGGGGGGCTGCGGGCTGACGAGAGAGGTTAGGTTGGACCTGGCGGTAGGTAGTGAGCTGTGTAGACGGTCTCGAGCTGAGAGAAGAGAAGAGAGAGAGGCCCGGCAACTATTTCCGGAGACCGAAAACGTCCGACGTTAGACCGGCTATATTGCCCCGCTATAGTTTAACGGTTGGGCTATCAAACGAACTCCGAATGCGATGAAACTTGACAGGCGGTCTATCTACACTAAAATAAGACCACACGCCAACTCTCAACCCAATGCGAGAACATTTTCCGGCCACTTATAAAATAATATTTCAGACGTGCCGCGGGCACGTGCAAGTGTGTCTGGGCTCAGAACAGACAACGGAGAGAACTGTGGGAACCCGGACGGATGCAAGTTTTGAAAAACATGATGATGCAATGCATATGATGACATGATATGGAATGCATGACACGGAAGCAAATGACAAGCCAACAACAGCAAATAAGCGGAGGACACCTGGCACATCGGTCTCGGGGCGTTACATCCAACCATCTCCTTTGTCTGAGGTTTAACTCCTTCTGTGTGAAAATGTATTTCAAACTCTTATGATCCGTGTACACCTCACAATGGTTTCCAATGAGGAAATGTCTCCATATTTTCAATGCATGCACTACGGCTGCTAACTCCAAATCATGCGTAGCATAATTCAACTCTTGGGGCTTCAGTTGTCTTGAGGCATATGAAACAACTCTCCCTTCCTGCATAAGCACTGCTCCAAGTCCTCGACGTGAATCATCGCAATACACCTCATAGTCCTTGGTCTGATCTGGCAAAATCAACACTGGTGATGTAACCAAGCGTTTCTTCAACTCCTGGAAACTAGCCTCACATTCCTCAGTCCATTTGAACTTGGTATCCTTCTTTAATAACTCCGTCATAGGCTTCGCAATCTTTGAGAAATTCTCAATGAATCTCCGGTAGTATCTTGCGAGTCCAAGAAAACTCCGGATCTCTCCAACCGTGGTTGGTGCTTCCCACTTGGTCACGGTATCAACTTTTGTGGGATCAACTGATATTCCTTCTCCGGATATAACGTGTCCGAGAAATCCTACTTCCTTCAGCCAAAACTCACATTTGCTGAACTTGGCATACAACTGATGTTCTCTGAGCTTTTCAAGTACTAATCGCAAATGTTCCTTATGCTCTTCTTCATTCTTCGAGTAAACCAGGATATCATCAATGAACACCACGACGAACTTATCCAAGAACTCCATAAATACTTTGTTCATCATGTTCATAAAATAGGCAGGTGCGTTAGTCAGACCAAATGACATAACGGTATACTCGTACAGCCCATACCTGGTGGTAAAAGTTGTCTTAGGAATATCCTGTTCTCAAATCTTCAACTGGTGGCATCCTGATCACAGATCGATCTTGGAAAATACCTTAGCTCCTTGCAATCGATCAAACAGATCATTAATCATTGGTAGTGGGTACTTGTTCTTGATGGTTACTTCATTCAACCCTCGATAATCAACAACCTTCCTTAACGATCCATCCTTCTTCTCTACTAGAAGTACTGGCGATCCCCAAGGCGAAGAACTTGGGCGAATATATCCTTTATCCAATAGCTCCTTAATCTGCTTCTTAATTTCCACCAAATCCTTTGCTGGCATCCTATATGGTCTCTTCGATATTGGCCCGGTGCCTGGCAATAGTTCAATCAAAAACTCAATATCTCTATCCGGTGGCATGCCTGGCAACTCTTCTGGAAATACTTCAGGGAAATCCCTTACCACTGGTACTTCCTCCTGCACTACTCCTATTAAACAATTTACTAGATTCCTCTTGGGCACATGCCGGGATACATACTTGATCCTTCTCCCTTCTAGGGTGGTAAGAAAAATTGTCTTACTGGCGCAATCGATGTTTCCTCCGTACATCGACAGCCAATCCATACCCAGAATTACATCCAATCCTTGTGATTCCAAAATGATCAAATCCGAGGGAAACACATGCCTACCTGTACTCAATGGCACTTGAAAACATCCTTGATTGGCCATATACTCCGCTCCTAGTGAGCTTACTAGCATAGGTGTTCTAAGAAACTTAGTGGGCAGGTTATACTTATCCACAAATCCCCTTGATATGTATGAATGCGATGCACCAGTATCAAAAAGAACGAGTGCAGTAAATGACTTAACCAAAAACTTACCGATTACAGCATCCGGCTGCTCTTCAACCTCCTCCATGTTAATGTGGTTCACATGTCCCCTGTTGAAAGGGTTCGGCTTCTTCCCAGAACTTCCATTGCCATTTTGGCCTTCAGGACATTCATTGGCATAATGTCCGGTCTTCTGACACTTAAAGCAAGTGACTTGGCTCAGGTCCTTCTTGGCTGGGGTTGATGGGTTGGTGCGATTCTGGCCGTTGCTTCCTCCATTGCCATTACCATTCTTGGTGCCATTGTGATTGTGCAAGCTACCTCCTCCATGGGTATGCTGAAAATGTCCTCCCGATCTAGGGGTAAAATGTGGCTTCTGCTGAGCTCCTGAATTGTACTTCCCTTGTCCATACTTCCTCTTGCGGTTCTCAATTTGCTGCTGCTTGCCATCAATCATAAGAGCACGGTCTACCAAATCCTGGTAGTTGTTGAAGGTTGCTACCATCAACTGCATGCTCAACTCATCATTCAGTCCTTCCAGAAACTTCTCCTGGTTAGCTGCATCCGTAGCAACGTCATCTGGGGCATAACGTGCTAACTTACTAAAGTCCTCCACATACTGGCCAACTGTCCGTCCTCCTTGGCGCAAGTTGCAGAACTCACGCTTCTTCATGGCCATAGCTCCTGCTGAAACATGGGCAGTATGAAAGGCCTGCTGAAACTGGTCCCATGTGATAGTGTCGACAGGGAAAGTGGCTGTGAAATTCTCCCACCATGATGCTGCGGGTCCTTCAAGCTGATGTGCGGTAAACTTCACCTTCTCCGCATCCGTACATCCTGCTGTGGTCAACTCTCTAGCTGTCTTGCGGAGCCAATCATCTGCTACTATCGGCTCGGTGCTACTGGAAAACACCGACGGATTCAGCCTAAGAAATCGGGCTAAGTGATCAACGGTGGTGGTGGTGGGATGTTGTTGTTGTTCCCCTGGTTCTGATTCTGGACTAGCAACTGCATCAATGTGTTCTGCTGCTGGATCAACTGGGTGAGCTCCGGTGGAAAGATAAATACGGGGTCACGTCTCGGAGGCATCTGAGAGTTTAGAAAAGATGAGATGTAAGAATAGAGGGGTCTAAAGAGAAAACACTACCCATATGCACATGAGGCAAAAGCAAACAATTCACTTCATTCAATCAAACAAGGGCATACAATCGATCTATCTATCGCAAAAGTGCTCGGACTAGTATATTTGCATGGTGGACTACTACTACTGATGAGGTGGTTTACTAGAAATATTCTTCGGTTGCAGACTCCATGATATCTGCTCCAGCTTCATCAACATAGTCATCATTGCTTTCGTCTAGGTCCGAGTCTGTGTCATCGATGATGATGTAGTCTTCCGGGCTAATCTCCTTGGGTTCTTCGTCTTCATCTACTGGTGTAGGGCCTCCCATAAATATTCTGATCTTCTTGATCAGATCGACATTCTTCTCCACCAATACTTCAATTTCTTCCTCATAATGTTCACGTGTAGCCTTGAGTTCTTCCTCCAGTTCCTTGATTCTAGTCCTTGCCTTCTTCAGATCTATCATGTCAGCGCACATCTGATTCTCCTGTCGTCGAATGTGCTGGTTTAAATCCTAGATAAAAGCTGCAATGGATCTATCCCTTCTGGTGCTAATCATCTCCTAGTGCTCATCTTGGCGCCCACAAATCTGGTAGATAGTATCCTTGAGATCATTGCGATAGACTTCTCCAATGCGTCCCATGGTGATGTGAGCTGCCATGCTCTTTCCTAGACTCCAAGTTGGTGCATCAAAAGAAAACTCTATGGGCTCAGTGACTGGCATGAACGTCCTTCCTGGAACTTGAACTTGAATCATCTAGCGCTCTTCTTCAGGTAAAGTGGCATTGTAGGTTCCGCTGAAGCTTGGTACTCCTATGTTCAGGTATCTAGTGACTTCCTTCAAGTGACGTCCAAAGGGTGTATCTTCATCCGGTTGCGTGAACTTGTTCTTTGCATCCGCCATCCTAAAGAGTAGAAAAGATGGGAGGTCAGATGAGAAGAGAGTGGATAGTGATCTAGGTCTTTTAGCTTAGTGGTCGTGTCCTACAGTTAGCGTGTGCTCTGATACCATCTCTGTAGCGACCAGACCTCAAACAGTCTGATCTCTGTGCTCTGGGTCATCCCTGGATCAGTAATGCTGACACCACACAGTACTCGGAGGATTTATAATAGAGTAGCAATCACACACTTATTACATCGAGGGTCTTCATAGAGAATTTATTTCAATAAATATAGCTTAAGGCCATCTAATAACGATAACAACAGAAGGCTTGGAAGATAAGTGAGTCCATCAACTCCAACGGCATCACTGAGTATAGAACCACGACCTAAAAACTCCTTAATCATCATCTGAAAAGTCTGCAACATTAACGTTACAGCCCGAAACGGGTCAGCACATGGAATATGCTGGCAAGGTAACACATAGAGAGTAATGAAATGCAACACTATACTATATGCATATTTGGCTGGTGGAAAGCTCTATGGTTACAGTTTTGCGTAAAGCCAATTTTCCCTACTGCAAAGGAATAAATTTATTTAACTATCATGGTGGTTGTTAAACATTGAGAATGGTTGATAGCATTCTCAATCCCAATTAAGCATCATCATTAAATAAAATCCAACAAAATTAATTTAGAGTAACATGTTGAGATTCACATGATAATCCAGGTACTAGATACTCAAGATGTCCATAACCGAGGACACGGCTAATCATGATTAGTTTATTTCACTCTGCAGAGGTTTGCGCACTTTTCCCCACAAGACTCGATCGCCTCCGTTTGGTTTCTCGCACTACATGGTGTTTGAGAAGACAGATGACCGAGACACAGTCTTTCAGAAGCGCTAGCACCTTACGATGGATAGACCGTTACACCTACTTTCCCCTACATCTGCTAGTCTACCCTGTAAGAGTTCGCACGACTTATTCAACCATGCCAGAGCCCATAATGGCTTGTGGCTGCACACAGAAGTTTCTAGTATGAATAATCCCATGATCCCTTTGAGCCTAGGTGACAGTCCATAAAAAACAGGCAATCCTGGTTTACCCAGGTGCTTAGACAGGCAATCCTGGAATAACCAGGTACCTCAATCCACCCAGATGTGTGTTTAAGTTGCCACCTTAGATAAACCATTAATTAACAAACTCACATCTATCATGAATATCACTCACCCAATGATGAGGACATGACTACCTTGGATACGACCAAAAATATTGCATACATGCATATTTGTCAGGTGATTTCTAATGCAAACTATTCAATAGTCTATTTATGTTATCCGGAACAAAAATACTTCACACACTTTTGTGTTTTGTCTAATTGCAGGTGTATGGGACATTTGTACAATCCACTTATGAAGATAAGGGAAAATGAGATGTTTAGGTTGTGTTCAAAAAGTCATCTCATGTTACTTTTGGGCCAAGAGAAGATAGAGTCCAAGTCTCTCACGTTCTGGATTCAGATTCGGACTACACAGACATACCTGACTCAAAACGCCAACAACGTTTTCATACGGACTCCGAATTGGGTGATTCTTTTTTTGTTGGAAACTAGATTTCGTGCTCTTTCCATCCCAATTGGATTCACCTTCAAATTCGTCCGGAGCATTGAGTTACGGACGAAACAATCTGACGTTGCAGCAGAATCCGAGTCAAACTACAAGCCCAAAGGTGTTGCATCACCTCCACTTGGGCCCATGAGCCTTGTACGACCTAGGGTTAGTTTTAGGCTGCCTTGGGACGCCCTCCCACCTCCTTGGCCGCCATCCCTTGCTCCTATATAAGTAGATCCATCTAGTAGCTTTTTCCTTGGGATTTGTTTAGTTAAAAGTTAGCCATTGCAACTTCGTGTACTTCGTTTGTGTCCAACGACCAGACCAAGACCGCTTCCGGATCCCCACCATTATCAATACTTCATATATATTTGCGATATTCAGATTGCTTTATCATATTCTTGCTCGTTCTTCGATTGCTTGCAGGAATAGACCTTCGTGGTCAGGCTGACCGTGCTTCCAGCATCGTTAGTAACCTCAGGAGATTGGTTTAGCGGTTGCTAAGGCGCAACGTCGTGCACGTTTGTAGTCGGATCGTCAAAGTCGTCTCCACCAAATCGATAGTTATCATCTCATCGAAAGATCGGGACCCTCGCCTCTATCAAGTGGTATCAGTTTTTAGGCTGCTCGGTGAGAATTTCCAGTTTTCCTAGATTAGATTTATTTTCTTACCTATTGTCCAAGAAAAATCCACAAAAAAGAGTTAGATCTATTCATCCTTTGTCCAAGCCAGTCCGAGCCTTTGCATTTTTCTTTTCATTGCTTGCATAGTTGAATTATCGGTTGCATCGTCGTGTCGAGTTGCTGGTCTTAGTGTCTAGGTCATTTAGAGTTTCGAGTTCTGTTCACATTAGTCACGTCGCCGCTGCATCGTTATCCCTTCCGCTGTCCACCACCCATCCATCAATTTCCTCCACGTGCTACCCACCGTTCATTGTCATAATCATAGTTGGGATCGTTCCCATCTTCGCTTGATCCAATCTACATCTTATCTAGTTTGTTTTGGAAAGAGGGAGAGAGAAAAAAAGATAGAGAAAAAAAACGAGAGAAAAAAAAGTAAAAAAAAATCAGAGAAAAAAAAGAAAGGAAAAGAAAAAAAAGTGTGAGAAAAAAAAGAGAGGAGAAAAAAAAACAAAATTCGGATCTATCTAGACTCAATCTCGTAGTTGAATTCGGATTGGAATCTGTTTTGTGCACTGTTCAGTAAAACAGGCATAACTTCCTCATATGAAGTCTGTTTTGGCTCCGCGAGTACTCAAATGAAAGCTAGCGACGAGCCGCATCTAAATAGTTGCAAAAACTAGTTCAGTATTTGACACCTCAACATCAGCTTCTGAATAGGTCTACTGCTATTGTGATCTTCACTTATATCTTGCTGTCCAGAGCTACTTCATATCCTTTATTGATGCTAGTTGTGCTACGACGTGACCTCATTAGTGTTCTAGGCTCGCGTCTCTAGTTTGGTCTAGCCTAGGACCAGCACAATATCGTCGTTGAGCGTTTATTCAACATTGCATTTCTGAATTGATTATTGCTAATCTTTTGCTACCATATATAGCCAACCCAGCTCCACATATTTCTACACCATGTATATGTACGTTCCCCTGGCAATCGTTTTACACAATCTTCGGAGTTATTTGACACCGCTGGTTGCCTGTCACCACCTGCCGCATGGTAAGAACTTGTAAGATATTGATATTTGCTTTACTGTGAGCACTTTACAACCACATCCTAGTAGTTCATAGGAACATTATTCTCGAATTTTGGTTCTTGTTTCTACTAATCATGACAGGTTCCAGAGATAGAAGTTCTTGGATGACGGACACATCTTCACCATCACGAGAGTTGGGACAACACACACAAGCATATGGTCAGGTTATCTCTTTACCATCATTTGAGGGTAGATTTAATCCTGTTATTTATCTAGCTTGGGAGCTTGAAGTAGAACGAGTTTTTAGTCACCATGATTTTTCTGAACTTGAGAGAGTACGAGCTACCATTAGAGCATTTACTGGTTTTGCTTCTGTTTGGTGGAGTGTACATTGTAAGAAAAACATTGATAACCCACCCACAACTTGGAAAGTTTTGAAAGCTGTAATGAGACAACAATTTTTTCCTCCTTACTATCGTCGTGAATTGCGTCGCAAATTGGAGCAATTAAAACAAGGCAGTAACACTGTTCATGCTTACTACCAAGAGTTCAAATCTTATATGCATCATTGTGACATAGAAGAATCTGAGGATGATACAATGAATAGATTTTTTGGTGGTTTGAACCATGATATTCAGGCAAGATTTCAGTATATTCCTCATTGCATTACTGGTATGTATGTCCGTGCTTGTACCTTTGAGAGACAAATACAGGAGGATGCATTGGGTGACTACAACAACTACTATTCCAGTTCATGCTCACCACCGCCGGTTGGTTACTCCACTATTGCACCTACTAGAGCAGCCCCACCTCGGATTGTGAGCGCGATATCATCTCAAGAGTATGGTACATTGTCAACGTCCGTACCAACATCAGCTACATCTCTGCGAGGTAACAGTTAAGGTCTTGATGATATAACTTCACATGAGAATGAAGCATGCCTAGTTAACTTGAATGCATCATGTGTTGAGTTACCTGTTGATTTGAGCACACCACCTATTTTAGAGACTCTTGTTACTGTCATGAATGCGTCATGTGATCAAACAACTGAAATATCAACAATTTTGAGTGCACCCATTGAATTAACTGTTGATGCAAAAGAACCAATGTTTAATCATTTTGATATGACCTCTAATCTTGCTGATGATTCTGTGTCGAATGACTTATTGCATGTTTGCTTATTTAAGCATGTTGTAGCATGTAAATTTGATGCAAGTAAGGTTTATTCATCGAAGTTAGGATGGTTTAATGATGAACATTGCCAATCTTTTGAAGTGAATAAGAGCTTCACTTATATGTGCAAACTGAGTTGCAATATTTTCATGCCTTCTACTTCTTGTGATAATTTTTTGGCTTTAGATTTTATGAACAATGAAAGTTACTCATGTATACATGTGACATATGTGCAAAAATCAAGGGAAGTTAAAATGGATGACAAATACATATACAACATGTACACCTTGTCTCTTTTGTTAGCCACATTTCAGATTAAGCAATGCCGAGGACGGCTTTGTTTTCAAAAAGGGGAGGATGATGAGGACATGATTACCTTGGATACGACCAAAAATATTGCATACATGCATATTTGTCAGGTGATTTCTAATGCAAACTATTCAATAGTCTATTTATGTTATCCAGAACAAAAATACTTCACACACTTTTGTGTTTTGTCTAATTGCAGGTGTATGGGACATTTGTACAATCCACATGTGAAGATAAGGGAAAAGGAGATGTTTAGGTTGTGTTCAAAAAGTCCTCTCACGTCACTTTTGGGCCAGGAGAAAATAGAGTCCAAGTCTCTCACGTTCTGGATTCAGATTCGGACTGCACAGATATACCTGACTCAAAATGCCAACAACTTTTTCATACGGACTCTGAATTGGGTGATTCTTTTTTTGTTGGAAACTAGATTTCGTTCTCTTTCCATCCCAATTGGATTCACCTTCAAATTCGTCCGGAGCGTTGAGTTACGGACGAAACAATCTGACGTTGCAGCAGAATCCGAGTCAAACTACAAGCCCAAAGGTGTTGCATCACCTCCACTTGGGCCCATGAGCCTTGTACGACCTAGGGTTAGTTTTAGGCTGCCTTGGGACGTCCTCCCACCTCCTTGGCCGCCACCCCTTTCTCCTATATAAGTAGATCCATCTAGTAGCTTTTTCCTTGGGATTTGTTTAGTTAAAAGTTAGCCATTGCAACTTCGTGTACTTCGTTTGTGTCCAACGACCAGACCAAGACCGCTTCCGGGTCCCCACCATTATCAATACTTCATATATATTTGCGATATTCAGATTGCTTTATCATATTCTTGCTCGTTCTTCGATTGCTTGCAGGAATAGACCTTCGTGGTCAGGCTGACCGTGCTTCCAGCATCGTTAGTAACATCAGGAGATTGGTTTAGCAGTTGCTAAGGCGCAACGTCGTGCACGTTTGTAGTCGGATCGTCAAAGTCGTCTCCACCAAATCGATAGTTATCATCTCATCGAAAGATCGGGACCCTCGCCTCTATCACCCAATCCACATCTACTAGCATAGCATAACATAATGGCAAACGTAGAAGTAACTCCCAAAGGTTTGACAATAAAACAGGTAATAGGTACTACCTCAACTACTTCCCATCCCACAATTTAATTAGATCCTAATCATGCAATGTGAGAGGATTGATCTAATGCAATAAAACTGGGTAGTAGAAAAGGTATGATCAAAGTGTTACTTGCCTTGCTGATGATCCAGGAAACCTAGCGATTCGAAGTAACAAGCGGCGCACTCCGGGTATTCTATCACAGACAAAAAAACAAACATGCAATAAGTACTCATCTAATGCACGGGTAAAACTCAAATAAGAGATCTAACCAGAAGGTTCAACTTAAGAACTCCGGTTGGCAAAGGAATCAAACCGAACAAAGCAGCGAAAATCAAACGGCGAAAGAAAATAACTTCGTTCTACTAATCTGGATCTAAGGCAATTTTTACAGTAGAAAAAACTTGTTTAAGTTGGTTAAACGGATAGAGGGTTTCGAGACGAATCTCCAGGCGCTTGAATCGCCTGATTCCGATAAACGACCGAAAAGTTATGCTAAAACGAAAATCGGATCAGGAATCGCGATCAGAAAAATCGCGGATTTAATCCGAGAAAAAGAAAAACGACGAACGTTCGTTAGAACGAACGAACGGATGAACGCTCGCTATTTAAATAAATCGGAAAAACCGATCTATTTAAAAAACCGAAACTAAAAAAACCGAAAGGTTTTTCGAAAAAAAAATGGCGCAAAAATCAAGGCGGCGGCGGACCTCGGGTGGCGGGTCGGCGGCGGCGGCGGTGGCGTGCGGTGGCGGTGGCGGCGGCGGCGGCTGGGGC
>NC_041386.1:320818223-320868739 GCF_002162155.2 Triticum dicoccoides | reverse complement strand
GGGGCGGCTGGGGCTAGCTAGGGCTTCGGCTGGGCCTCCCCCGGCTATATAAAGCCTAGCGGGCCGGGAATCCGGGTCGGACATGGCCCCTAGGTCGGTTTTTTTTTATATTACGCGCAGAAGAAAAATAAAAAGAAATACTAAACGGACTCCAAAAATTCCGAAATAAATTTTCCCGGGCTTCTAAAATCAAGCCGCACAAGGTGAAAAACGCACATTTTTCCTAAATGCAATTTTGAAAAACGCAGATTTTTTCTAAATTCAAATAAAATAACGAAAAACTTCGAAATAAAATCTTATTTGATTTTATTATTAAATCCTCAATATTTCTTTATTTTGGGAAAGTCGTTTTATTCCCTCTCTCATATTTTTGTAATAGAAATAATTGATGATAAAATAAATAAAATCAAATGATCCTATTCTCAAAATTTGAGAAAACTCAAATATGAAAATAAAGAATTTCCCAACTCTTTCCGTGGGTCCTTGAGTTGCGTAGAAATTTCTAGGATCAACCAAAATGCAAAATAAAATATGATATGCATAGATGATCTAATGTATAACATTTCAAATTGAAAATTTGGGATGTTACAAAAACCCTTCTCCCATCTAGGTAGAAGGTCAAGGAAGAAGAAGAAGAAGAAGAAGAAGAAGAAGAAGAAGAAGAAGGGGTCTCTCTCCCCCTCTCTCCCGGTGGCGCCGGAACGCCGCCGGGGCCATCATCGTGTAACGGCGATCTACACCAACACCTCTGTCATCTTCACCAACATCTTCATCACCTTCCCCCATCTATCTACAACGGTCCACTCCCCACAACCCGCCATACCCTCTACTTGAACATGGTGCTTTATGCTTCATATTATTATCCAATGATGTGTTGCCACCCTATGATGTCTGAGTAGATTTTCGTTGTCCTATCGATAATTGGTGAATTGCTATGATTGGTTTAATTTGCTTGTGGTTATGTTGCTGTCCTTTGGTGCCCATCATATGAGCGCGCGCGTGGATCACACCATAGGGTTAGTTGTATGTTGATAGGACTATGTATTGGAGGGCAAGAGTGACAGAAGCTTCAACCTTGCATAGAAATTGATGCATACGGGATTGAAGGGGGACCAATATATCTTAATGCTATGGTTGGGTTTCACCTTAATGAGCGTTAGTACTTGAGGATGCTTGCTAATAGTTCCAATCATAAGTGCATAGAATTCCAAGTCAGGGATGACATGCTAGCACTGGCCTCTCCCACATAAAACTT
This sequence comes from Triticum dicoccoides, assembly GCF_002162155.2. Taxonomy (NCBI): domain Eukaryota; kingdom Viridiplantae; phylum Streptophyta; class Magnoliopsida; order Poales; family Poaceae; genus Triticum; species Triticum dicoccoides. Next base: position 320,867,484 of record NC_041386.1, on the reverse strand, counting down.
GCTATCGGTCTAGTAACGTAGTCAATTGCTTAGGGACAATTTCGAAACTCCTACCATCACTTTTCCACACTCGCTATACTAACTTCATTGCTTATTTACCTAAAACAGCCCCTAGTTTTTATTTACGAGCTCTTTATATTATTGCAAACCTATCGCGTTACACCTACAAAGTACTTCTAGTTTCATACTTGTTCTAGGTAAAGCGAACGTTAAGCATGTGTAGAGTTGTATCGGTGGTCGATAGAACTTGAGGGAATATTTGTTCTACCTTTAGCTCCTCGTTGTGTTCCACACTCTTACTTATGGAAAGAGGCTACAATTGATCCCCTATACTTGTGGGTTATCAGATATGTGCGGGCATCACATACGCTTTGTTCTGGAAAACGTCTACATTCCTACTCCCTATCCCTGATGGTTTCTTGGTCATGTGGGAAGGACCCCCCTATCGCCTACATCACTTGGCGACGGTTTAAAATGTCGTTGCGGAAAGGGGTTAAAAATTGTTTGTATAGCAACTCGCTGTGCCACTGATAAAATCGTCATGGATGCACATGCATGACAGAAAACGTGACCTACTGTGACAAACACGTATCATCACGGAACTGTTTTTTTTGTAGTACTATCACTATGAGATTTGATCCTTGCAATTAACCGCCAAGGGATTGACAACCCCTTGTTTGCGTTGGGTGCAAGTATTTGTTATTTTCTATGTAGGTACTGCTAACAAGGTGTTGCATTGTTCTCTTACTGGATTGATAACCTTGGTTCTTAACGGAGGGAAATACTTATCTCAACTATACTGCATCATCCAATCCTCTTCGGGCAAATCCCAACATAACTCACAAGTAGCAAGGAGCTCAAAAGCTTTGTCCGCTTCATCACCCCAGACAAATTTATTAGATTTCTTGAGCAACTAATATAAAGGAATAACATTCTCCCCAAGCCGGCTTATGAACTGGCTCAAAGCCGCGACCCGGGCTGTCAACTTCTGGACAACGTTGATGTTGGCCGATGATATGTCTCCATCATATATATACTTTTCCTAATGCTTTTCCTCTTGTTTTGGACTCTAATTTGCATGATTTGAATGAAACTAACCCCGGACTGACGCTGTGTTCAGTAGAACTATCATGGTGTTGTTTTTGTGCAGAAATAAAAGTTTTCGGAATGGAACGAAACTTTGCGAGGATTTTTTATATCAATAAAGAGAATTTCTGGAGCCAAGAAACCACGGAGGGGGCACCTGGGTGGGCACAACCCACCAGGGCGCCCCCCTCCAGATGCGCCCAGCTGGGTTGTCCCCACCTGGTGGCCCCGCAGACCCTGAATCCGACGCTATAAAATCACATATTTCCAGCAAAAAAATCAGGGAGAAAGAATTATCGCGTTCCACGAGACGGAGCCATCGTCACCTTCTTTTCTTCATCGGGAGGCCAGATCTGGAGTCTGTTTGGGGCTCCGGAGAGGGGGATCTTCGATATTCGTCATCACCAACCCTTCCCCATCACCAATCCCATGATGCTCCCCAACGGGAGTGAGTAATTCCTTCGTAGGCTCGCTGGTCGGTGAGGAGTTGGATGATATTCATCATATAATCTAGTTAGTTTTGTTAGGGCTTGATCCCTAGTATCCAATATGTTCTAAGATTGATGTTTCTATGACTTTGCCATGCTTAATGCTTGTCACTTTCGGCCCGGGTGCCATAATTTCAGATCTGAACTGTTTATGTTATCACCATTATATCTATGTTCTAGATCCGATCTCGCAAGTTATAGTCACCTACTACGTGTTATGATCCGGCAACCCCGGAGTGACAATAGTCGGGACCACTCCCGGTGATGACCGTAGTTTGAGGAGTTCATGTATTCACCGTGTGGTAATGCTTTGTCTCGGTTCTGTACTAAAAGGAGGCCTTAATATCCCTTAGTTTCCAGTTGGGCCCCGCTGCCACGGGAGGGTAGGACAAAAGATGTCATGCAAGTTCTTTCCATAAGCACATATGACTATTTACGGAATACATGCCTACTTTATATTTATGAACTGGAGCTAGTGTTGTATCGCCCTAGGTTATGACTGTCACATGATGAATATGATCCAACAAATCACCGATCCAAAGCCTACGAATTTCTATTATATTGTTCTTGCTAAGTTACTACTGCTATCACTGTTACCATTACTATTGCTGCTACTACTACTATCAAAACTATCATATTAATGTGCTACTGATCACTTTGCTACAGATAATTAATCTCCAGGTGTGGTTGAATTGACAACTCAGTTGCTAATACTTACAAATATTCTTTGGCTCCCCTAGCGTCGAATCTATAAATTTGGGTTGAATACTCTACCCTCAAAAACTGTTGTGAACCCCTATACTTGTGGGTTATCAGCTAGCTTCAAAAGGATGGTGATGGCTTTGATTTTATCTAGATTGGCTTCGATTCCTCGCTTGCACTCCATAAAACCCAGTAATTTGCCTGCAGGAACACCAAATATGCACTTGGCCGGGTTGAGCTTCATCTAATAGACCCGAAGATTGTCAAAAGTCTCTTTGAGGTCGTCCAATAAGGCTCTCTCTTCTGAGATTTGATCACGATGTCATCGACATAAGCATGAACATTACGACCGATCTATTGATGGAAACAGTTTTGAACACAATGCTTGTAAGTGGCACCGACACTTTTAAGTCCACATGGCATAGGTATATAGCAGAAAGCCCCAAACGGCATGATGAAAGTTGTTTTCTCTTATTCTTATTCCGCCATCTTTATCTGATGATAGCCAGAATAGGCGTCCAGGAAACACAAGCACTCACAACCAGCAGTAGAGTCAATGATCTGATCAATCTGAGGAAGGGGAAACGGATCCTTCGGACATGCCCTATTCAGGTCCATGTAATCGACACACATCCGTCAAGTACCATTTTTCTTGAGAACAAGCACTGTGTTAGCCAACCACTCAGGGTGAAAAACTTCAACGATGAACCCGGCAACTAAGAGCCGGGCTAGTTCTTTGCCAATCGCCTTGTGTCTCTCCTCGTTAAAATGATAGAGGTATTGTTGGACAGGTTTCATCTTGGGATCAACATTTAGGCGGTGCTTAGCAAGTTCTCTCGGTACACCTGGCATGTCAGAAGGTTTCCATGCAAACATTTCCTGATTTTCATGGATGAACTCGATGAGCGTGCTTTCCTATTTGGGAACCATATTCGCCCCAATTGCAAACAGCTGAGATGAATCACTAGGGGTGAAATCAACCTACCTAGTGTCCTCGGCTAACTCGAACTTGAGCAAGGGATCGGACTTAGTAGTGGGTTTTTTCAGAAATGTCATATCTGCTGGGTCAATGTTGTCTTTGTAAAATTTCAACTCCTCGGCTGCACAAGCGACTCAGCGTAAGCTGCATCTCCTTCCTCACATTCCAAAGCGATTTTCCTGTCCCCATTGGTTGTAATAGTCCCTTTAGGTCCTGGCATTTTGAGTTTCAAGTAGACATAACAAGGTCGTGCCATGAACCGGGCATAAGCGCGTGATACGGACTTTTAATTTTGACTAGCTCAAATGTCAGGAACTCGGATCTGTAGTTGTACTCAGTGCCAAAGGCGACTTCTAGCTTAATATTCCCAATGGCATATGATGACTTCCCAGGAACAATCCCGTGAAAACCCATGGAAGATGGTTGGAGCTGTTTCTCTAACGGATCCGCTTGAAGGTATTATAATAAAGTATATTGATACTACTCCTACCGTCCATGAGTACATTAGTGAGCTTATATCCACCAACTTGAGGTGCCACCACTAGAGCAAGGCAACCCGGATTATCAACCCAGGGAGGATGATCCTCTCGACTCCATATCACTGGCTTCTCTGACCAATTCAGGTACTCTGGAACTGGCGGCTCAACCATGTTGATGGCTCGTTTATGGAGCTTCCGGTCACGCTTGCAAGTACTAGTCTTGAATACATGATATTGCCCATTGTCCAACTGTTTAGGGTTTCTCTAAAACCCATACTGATTTCCTTGGTTCTGATTTCCTTGGTCGGATCACTGATTATTGCCACCGCCGCTGCCAGCCCCCTAAAAACTAGAGTTGTGCGTGCCAGACCCCTGGAAGCCGGTATTGGCGAAGTGTCGCTGTGAGCCGGCACCTTGGAAGCCGGCTCTGGACCAGCCGGGCCCAAAGTTTCCTGGTTTTCCACCATTTCCTCCACCATTATGATGCTGATAAGCTTAGTTTTGGAACTCATGTATGATGAAACATTTTTTTCTAGGAATGATTCACTGGCTTGCCATCAAAACTATGTTTGGGACATGGGCTTTGAGGGCTTCCTCGTAGTTACAAGGTCGATTCCCGTTATTGGGCCTCCTAGAACTGTTGTTCCGACATTGGTTTTTGAAGCCAGTATTTGTGTTAGCGACAAAATCTGAACCTCCATCAGCATTCTTGTGTTTGTTGCTATGGTTGCCATTGTGCCCTTGACCACCATTGTGTCCATTGTTCTGCTGCCCTTTGCCAACGTTTTTCTTTCCCTTACCAGATTTCTCATCATCCGAGGTTGGATCCTTGGTGTTATCGGACTCGACATACTGTGTTAACACATCCATGAGATCACCCATGTCTTTCACCTTCCGCTTGAGATGACCAAGCTTCTGAACGAGAGGCTGAAAGTGATAGTTCTTTTGCAAGATCAAGACGGCTTGAGCAGCCAAAATTAGTTGAGTGAATAATCTCTGCCACTCGACGAGACCAGTGGTGGGTTGACTCATCGTCACACTAGATGCAATGCTCTAAATCAATAATAGTCATTGGGCGCTTGGAGGTTCCTTGGAAGTTCTTGATAAAACTCTCCTTCAGTTCCTCCCATGTGTTGATGGAGTTAGGGGGCAGATTCTTCAGCCACATGTGCGCCGGCCCTTCCAACATCCTGGTCAAATATTTAGCATAGACTGCATCACTGGCATTCAAAATATCCATGGCTAGCTCATAACTTTCAATCCACGCAGCCGCTCGAGATCGACTGTGGAATTAGGGACCTTGTGAGGACCATTGAAATCATTGGGCATGTTCTCATTGCGTAAGGCAGGTGCTAAACATGGTATCCTAATAGTCCCACTCGTTAGACAGCTACCCTGTGAGGTTGGCTGGGCCATGGTGGGTTGGGCTTGCACATGTGCACCTCCTACATTCCCTGCGCCTGCCTCGCGCATGGCATGAGCCGCATTGTCAATCGCCTGCGCATCCAAGACCGCTGGCCAAAGTGGGTCCTGCTGCTGCTCGCGTTGTCGACGCGTGCTACTGGAAAACACTGGTTATTCAGCGCGTCGACTCTTGCTATGACTCAGGAGAGGGGTAGAGTGAAGCCATTGCTAGCTATATGAGTAATTCGCCTGCTGAGTAACTATAGTCTTCAGCATATCAACCACATTTTTGGCTTTGATTCTTATCGGGCTATTTCCAGTGATCAGTATTGCCGCTAGGTTGTGAGTCACCGCCAACACATTATCCACCGGGTTGGAGTAATCACCCACCGGGTCTAGAAACGATGAGGTAGGTGCTAGACTGATGAGGACATCAATACCATTATTACACCAACAGCTCCTGCTGCTATACATACTAGACCAATTACTAGAGCTCGCGCATGCCAATTAAATTATCAGGTACTTTAGTTTCTTGGTAATGATTCTAATGTTCATGAGAATATGATGCTGCCTAAATTGGATACATTTGTTTTTCTTACAAATGAAGGGCCTCACATGGATAAGAGGGATGAACACTGGAGCAAGAGCAAGCATGGAGATGATGGCATGCGCAAGGGGATCAAGAACGGAGTTACAAGTGATGATTTTAGGACTTTGAAGTCACCATAAGGAGTGCATGAAGTCTTGGACGAAATATACAAGATGCCAAAATTTCGCCCAGAGGCTATTCTAGGTGATGCGTCACCTTATTACTGGGCCAGGCCCATGTATTTTCGAAATACTTAAGTATAGGCTGTTTTTAGAGTCCGTATGTGTGGGGAAAGAAGAGTTAGGGTTGGTTTCGGACCCCTCCTCCAAGGGCCATGAAATCCCCCCCCCTCTTCCTCCATATATACATCCCTTAGGGCATCGTTTAGACTTTAGATTTTGTTTAGATTAAAGTTCGCCATAGCTGCAACTTCGCGTACTTCGTTTGTGTTCAACGACCAAACAAAGGCGTCACAAAACCCCACCTTGATCAATAAAGCTTTCATCTTATATTCACAATATCCAAATTGCAATCTCCGTTTCTTTCTTGTTCTTCGTTTGCTCGCAGGAAACAGACCCTCGTGGTCAGGTTGATTGTGCTCCGGCGTGGTCAATAACCCCTCGGAAGTTGGTTTAGCGATTGCTAAGGCGCGATGTCTCACACGATCGTAGTCGGATCGTCAAGGTCGACTCCCATAGAAAATGATAGCCACCATCTCATCGAAACATCAGGACACCCTCGCCTCTATCAAGTGGTATCAGATTTCCAGGTTGCTCGGTGAGATATTATAGTTTTTCATAGTTTAGATCGAGTCTGCTCTTCATACCTACAGTCCACGAAAAAGCCAAAAAAATTAGGGTTAGTTCATCATATCTTAACCAATCTGAGCCTTTGCATAATCTTTTTAGGGTTTTGCATTGTTTAATTTGCGGTTGCATCGTTGTGTCTAGTTGTTGGTCTTAGTGTCTAGTCCTTTAGAGTTTCGAGTTCTGTTCACAAGTTGTCACGCCGCCGCCACACCATTGTCATCACCGCTACCATATACCACCATCGTCATCACCGCTGCCATATACCACAATCGTCCTCACCGTTGCCATATACCACCATCGTCATCACCGCTGCCATATACCACCATCATCATCATCGCTACCTTTACCACATATGCACTGCCATCACGATAATCCGAGTCCACCTCCATCACCGATTCGCCACCAGTCCGAGTTCCACCGCCCTACATATATCCGCCACCAGTCCGAGTTTCCACCAGATTCATCTCCGCCACTGGTCCTAGTCCGAGTCTAGTATTTGTTGCTTTCTTTTGGATTCCCAGATCACGCCATACTCCGAGTCATGGCAGAGTCGGACTCCCCAACTTCCGTGCTACCCGCAGTAGAAAAATAGTTCCAAATTCAAAAAAAAGGAAAAAAAGTGAAAAAAATAAAAAAAATCAGAGCGTGCTCCTCCCTTGTTTACGTGCAGCGCCATGATTTTGTTAGTGTTCTAGGCTCGCATCTGTAGCACGGTCTAGCCTAGGACCAGCACAGTACCGTCGTTGAGCATTTATTCAACTTTGCATCTCTGAATTGATTATTGCTGACCCTTTTTGCTACCATATTATAAGTCTTCCCAGCTCCACATACATCTACGTCGTGCATTTGACTCTCCCTGGTAATCGCTCTATCCAAGCTTTGAGAGTTTTGACTACGACGGTTGCCGATCACCGCCTGCTGCTGGGTAAGAACTGGTAAGAATTTGACATTTGCTTGACGGTTTTGTGACACCCATCACCACCTTGTTAGTAGTCTGTAGGATCATATTCTTGTGTGTTTCTATTGCTGATAACCATGGCAGGATCACAAGCTGATGAGACTGACTGGGAGAACAGGACGAATAAGGAGTTGCATGATAAATTTCAGCAAATGATGAGTGGACAGGTGCAAGATGTGCTAAACAGATTTGAAGAGGCCATGGAGAAGATAGATGGCATGGAGAAGACGTTCGAAACAAAGCTCGATAACAAGTCTAATGAATTGCTCGCGCGTCTTCCACCACCACCACTGGCTGCACCTAATGCACCTATACAACAACAACAAAAACAACAACAACAACAACAACTACTACTACTACTACTACTACTACTACTACTACTACTACTACTACCACCTCCACGTTGCGAAATAGCCCTCCGCCGAGCGAGCCGTGTCGCTCTTGCGCCTGGCCAAACTGTTGGTGCTGCTGTTTATTCTTCTATAGCTCCTGCTGCTGATGCGGAGGAGGATGATTATGTGGGAGATTACGAGGATGAGGTTGATCAAAATCGGAACTATGTGCAACCACCAGCACTACAACCACCTGGTCGTCCACATGCAAATAATGGCAATGGTAGGGTTCCCCCTCAGGTACGAGATCATGACCATCTCCCTAAACTAAAATTGAATATTCCACCATTTGAGGGTAGATATGTTCCTGATATATATCTTACTTGGGAGTTAGAAACTGAACAACGATTTACATGTTTACAATATCCTGAGGAGAGACGTGTTCCTGCTGCTGTTTGTGCTTTCACGAGCTTTGCATGTGTTTGGTGGTCTGAACATTGTAGATTATATCCTATTCCAGCTACTTGGGCTGCTTTGAAAACTGCTATGCGTACTCGTTGGGTTCCACCATATTATCAACATGAATTACTTCAAAAATTATAGCGTTTAAGACAAGGAAAAAATTCTGTAGAAGAATATTATCAGGAATTACAAACTGGCATGATGAGATGTGGTATTGTTGAGGAGAATGAAGCTATGCTTGCACGTTTTATGGGTGGACTAAATAGAGAGAATCAGACCATTCTAGAGTATAAGGAGTATACTAATATCACTCGTTTATTCTATCTTCTTGTAAAGCTGAAACGTGAAGTGTGGGATCGACAAGCATTGGCGCAAACTAACTTTTCTATAGGTCGATCTTCATCATGGACACCACGTGCATCCTCTATTTCCACTGCACCAGCACCTCCATCAGGTGCCACCTCCAGTCGTGATATAAGAAAGCAGGCACAACCACCAGTATCTGCCAAGAGCACACCTGTCGGGCCTGCGCAGAGCTCTTCTTCTTCCATGGCATCAACAGGGCACACAAGTGACATTATTTGTCGTTGTTGTAAGGGAAGAGAACATTTTGCGAGAGAATGCAAATCTCAGCGTGTGATGATTGCTACTGAGAATGGTGGGTATGAGTCTGCTAGTGACTATGATGAGGAGACTTTGGCTCTTATTACACATGAAGAACATGGTGGAGATGATTCTGATCATGAGACGCAATACATGGCTGCTGAAGATGTTGAAAGGTGATGAGGACATCAATACCATTGTTACACCCACATCCCCTGCTGCTATACATACTAGACCAATTACTAGAGCTCGCGCACGCCAATTGAATTATCAGGTACTTTCGTTTCTTGGTAACGATTCTAATGCTCGTGAGAATATGATGCTGTCTAAATTGGATACATTTGTTTTGCTTACAAATGAAGGGCCTAGCTTGGACAACAAAGATGAACCTTGGAGAAAGTTCAAGCATGGAGATGATGGCATGCGCAAGGGGATCAAGAATGGAGTTACAAGTGATGATTTCAAGACTTTGAAGCCACCATAAGGAGTGCATGAAGCCTTGGACGAAATATACAAGATGCCACTTCATAAATTTCGTCCAGAGACTATTCTAGGTGCCGCGTCACCTTATTATTGGGCCAGGCCCATGTATTTTCGCAATACTTAAGTATAGGCTGTTTTTCGAGTCCGTATGTGTGGGGGAACAATAGTTAGGGTTGGTTTGGGACCCCTCCTCCAAGGGCCACGAAATTCACCCCTCTCTCCTCCATATATACAGCCCTTAGGGCATCGTTTAGGCTTTGGATTTTGTTTAGATTAAAAGTTCGCCATAGCTGCAACTTTGCGTACTTCGTTTGTGTCCAACGACCAGACCAAGACGTCACAGAACCCCACCTTCATTAATAAAGCTTTCCTCTTTTATTCGCAATATCCAGATTGCAATCTCAGTTTCTTGCTTGTTCTTTGTTTGCTCACAGGAAATAGACCCTCGTGATCAGGTTGATCGTGCTCCGGCGTGGTCAATAACCCTCGGAAGTTGGTTTAGCGATTGCTAAGGCGCGACGTCTTCGCACGTTCATAGTCGGATCGTCAAAGTCGACTCCCACAGAAAATGATATCTATCTCATCGAAACATCGGGACACCTTCGCCTCTATCAAGTGGTATCAGATTTCCAGGTTGCTCGGTCAGATTTTACAGCTTTTCAGAGTTTAGATCGAGTCTGTTCTTCATACCTACAGTCCACGAAAAATCCAAAGAAAATTAGGGTTAGGTCATCATATCCGAACCAATCTGAGCCTTTGCATAATCTTTTTAGGGTTTTGCATTGTTGAATTTGCGGTTGCATCGTTGTGTCTAGTTGCTGGTCTTAGCGTCTAGTTTCCTTTAGAGTTTCGAGTTCTGTTCACAAGTTGTCACGCCGCCGCCGCACCATCGTCATCGTTCCTACCACATACCACCACCACCAACATATTCCTTACCGCTGCCATATACATCCGCCTGTCCACCACCAATCCGAGTCCACATATACATCCGCTTGTCCACCCCCAATCCGAGTCCACATATGCATCTGCCTGTCCACCACCAATCCGAGTCCACATATACATCTGCCTGTCCACCACCAATCCGAGTTCTTTTCATATTAGGTTTGTTTTCGAGATCCATCTAGTTTTCGTTTTGTGTTTCCTTGCCTGAGTAGGTCTCGGAAAAAAGTCTGGAGACCCCGGGCAGTTTTTAGGCCAAAATTTCGGCGACCAAAAATATTTTTTCCCTATCCTATTTTTAGGCTTTTTTGAGTCTTTTGAGCCACGTGCCATCATAGTGATTTTTTGTCGCACTTTTCGTCGTCGCTACCCTGATTTCCGAAAAAAGTTGAAAAAATGTTGTGCCCATCCTGTCAGTTTGACGAGGGAAGAGTTTTTAGATACTCGCCATTATAGCGATTTTTCGCAAAAAAAGTGGAGCGCAAAAAAAAAAGTGGAGCGCCAAAAAAAACATAGCGAAAAAAAAGTTCCAGAGTGTGCTTTTCCCTTGTTTGCGTGCAGCACCGTGATTTTGTTAGTGTTCTAGGCTCGCGTCTCTAACACGGTCTAGCCTAGCACCGGCACAGTACCGTCGCTGAGTGTTTATTCCACTGCATCTCTGAATTGATTATTGCTGACCCTTTTTGCTACCATATTATAAGCCTTCCCAGCTCCACATACATCTACGTCGTGCGTTTGATTTTCCCTGGTAATCGCTTTATCCAAGCTTTGAGAGTTTTGACTACGACGGGTGCCGATCACCGCCTGCTGCTGGGTAAGAACCGGTAAGAATTTGAGATTTGCTTGACGGATTTGTGACACCCACCACCACCTCTTGTTAGTAGTCTGCAGGATCATATTCTTGTGTGTTTTCTATTGCTGCTAACCATGGCAGGATCACAAGCCGATGAGACTGGCTGGGAGAACATGACGAATAAGGAGTTGCATGATAAATTTCAGCAAATGATGAGTGGACAGGTGCAAGATGTGCTAAACAGATTTGAAGAGGCCATGGAGAAGATAGATGGCATGGAGAAGACGTTCGAAACAAAGCTCGATAACAAGTCTAATGAATTGCTCGCGTGTCTTCCACCACCACCACTGGCTGCACCTAACGCACCTCTACAACAACAACAACTATGTCGCCTTCCAAATCAAGTGGGACGAGCACAGCATGTTCCCATTGACCCTGGGCAAAATTCTGGTGCCGCAGTTGATGCTTCTGTAGATCCTGCTGCTACTGTAGAGGTGGAGGACCATTACGAGGATGAGGTTGATCAAAATTAGAACCACGTGCAACCACCAGCACCACCACCACCAGGTCGTCCTCAAGTATATCATCGCAATGGTAGGCCTGCACCACCACATTAGGTACGAGATCATGACCATCTTCCTAAACTGAAATTGAATATTCCACCATTTGAGGGTAGATATTTTCATGATATATATCTTACTTGGGAGTTAGAAACTGAACAACGTTTTACATGTTTACAATATCCTGAGGAGAGACATGTTCCTGCTGCTATTTGTGCTTTCACTAGCTTCGCATGTGTTTGGTGGTCTGAACATTGTAGATTATATCCTAATCCAACTACTTGGGCTGCTTTGGAAACTGCTATGCATACTCGTTGGGTTCCACCGTATTATCAACGTGAATTACTTCAAAAATTGCAGCGTTTAAGACAAGGAAAATTTTTTGTGGAAGAATATTATCAGGAATTACAAACTAGCATGATTAGATGTGGTATTGTTGAGGAGAATGAAGCTATGCTTGCACGTTTTATGGGTGGATTAAATAGAGAGATTCGGACCATTCTAGAGTATAAGGAGTATACTAATATCACTCGTTTATTCCATCTTGCTTGTAAAGCTGAACGTGAAGTGCAGGATCGACAGGCATTGGCGCGAACTAACTTTTCTGCGGGTCGATCTTCATCATGGACACCACGTGCATCCTCTACTTCCACTACACTAGCACCTCCATCAGGTGCCACCTCCAGCCGTGATACAAGAAAGCAGGCACAACCACCACTATCTGCCAAGAGCATACCTGTCGGGCCTGTGCAGAGCTCTTCTTTTTCCATGACATCAACAGGGCCCACAAGTGATATTATTTGTCGTTGTTGTAAGGGAAGAGGACATTTTGCGAGAGAATGCAAATCTCAGCGTGTGATGATTTCTACTAAGGATGGTGGGTATGAGTCCGCTAGTGACTATGATGAGGAGACTTTGGCTCTTATTACACATGATGAACATGGTGGAGATGATTCTGATCATGAGACGCAATACATGGCTGCTGAAGATGCTCATAGGTATGAATGTTTAGTTGCTCAACGTGTTTTGAGTGTGCAGGTTACACAAACTGAGAAAAATCAGAGGCATAATTTGTTCCATACAAAGGGAGTTGTGAAGGAACGTTCTGTTCGCGTCATTATAGATGGAGGGAGTTGCAACAACTTGGCTAGCATGGATATGGTGGAGAAGCTATCTCTCACCACAAGACCATATCCACATCCTTACTACATCCAATGGTTCAACAACAGCGGCAAGATTAAGGTAACACGTACTATTCGTGTGCATTTTAGTATCTCTACATATGCCGATTATGTTGATTGTGATGTGGTACCCATGCAAGCATGTTCCTTATTACTTGGTAGACCATGGCAATTTGATAAGAATTCTGTACACGATGGTAGAAATAATCAGTATACTCTTGTTCATAAGGATAGCCATATTACTTTGCTTCCTATGACTCCTGAATCCATTTTGAAAGATGATATTAATAGTAAAGCAAAACATGAGAAAAATAAGAGTGAAAATCAGATTGTGGCAAAAGAATTTGAGCAACAAATGAAACCTAATAATAAACCATCTAGTGTTGCTTCTGAAATTAAATTGAAAAGTGCATGTTTACTTGCCACAAAATCTGATATTGATGAGCTAGATTTCAGCAAATCTGGTTGCTATGCTTTTGTGTGCAAAGAGGCATTATTTTCATTCGAGGACGTGCCTTCCTCTTTGCCCCCTGTTGTCACTAACATTTTGCAGGAGTTTGTTGACGTCTTCCCACAAGACGTGCCACCGGGATTACCACCTATTCGAGGGATTGAGCATCAAATTGACTTAATTCCCGGTGCATCGCTACCCAACCATGCACCATACCATACCAATCCAGAGGAGATGACGGAGATTATGCGTCAAGTACAGGAGCTGCTCGACAATGGTTACATACGTGAATATCTTAGTCCTTGTGTTGTTCCTATTATACTAGTGCCTAAAAAGGATGGTACATCGCGTATGTGTGTTTATTGTAGAGGCATTAATAATATTACTGTTCGTTATCATCATCCTATTCCTAGGCTCGATGATATGCTCGATGAATTGAGTGGCTCTACAATTTTCTCCAAAGTTGATTTGCGTAGTGGATACCATCAAATTCGTATGAAATTGGGAGATGAATGGAAGACGGCATTTAAAACTAAGTTTGGTTTATATGAGTGGTTAGTCATGCCTTTTGGGTTAACTAATGCACCTAGTACTTTCATGAGACTAATGAACGAAGTTTTACGTGCTTTCATTGGACGATTTGTGGTAGTCTATTTTGATGTCATACTGATTTATGGCAAATCTTTGGAGGAACATTTGGAACATTTATGTGTTGTTTTTATTGCTCTACGTGATGCATGTTTGTTTGGCTATGTTGTTACTCCACCGGGAATTGAAGTTGATAAAGCCAAGATTGAAGGTATTGAGAGTTGGCCGCAGCCCAAAACGGTCACACAAGTGAGGAGTTTTCTTGGCCTCGCTGGATTCTATAGGCGTTTTGTGAGAGATTTCAGCACCATTGCTGCACCTCTCAATGAGCTTACAAAGAAGGATGTGCCTTTTGTTTGGAGTACCGCACAGGAAGAAGCCTTCACGGTATTGAAAGATAAGTTGACACATGCTCCTTTACTCCAACTTCCTGATTTTAATAAGACTTTTGAGCTTGAATGTGATGCTAGTGGAATTAGATTAGGAGGTGTGTTATTACAAGATGGCAAACCTGTTGCTTACTTTTCTGAAAAATTGAGTGGGCCTAGTCTGAATTATTCTACTTATGATAAAGAATTATATGCTCTTGTTCGAACTTTAGAGACATGGCAACATTATTTATGGCCCAAAGAATTTTTTATACATTCTGATCATGGATCTTTGAAACATATTAATGGTCAAGCTAAACTGAATCGTAGACATGTTAAATGGGTTGAATTCATTGAGACTTTCCCTTATGTTATTAAGCACAAGAAGGGTAAAGAAAATGTTATTGCTGATGCATTGTCTCGTTGCTATACTATGCTTTCACAACTTGACTTCAAAATATTTGGTTTGGAGACCATCAAAGATCAATATGTGCTTGATGCTAATTTTAAAGATGTAATGCATAATTGTAAAGAAGGAAGAACGTGGAACACGTTCGTTGTTAATGATGGATTTGTGTTCCGTGCTAACAAGCTATGCATTCCAGCTAGCCCCGTTCGTCTTTTGTTGTTGCAGGAGGCGCATGGAGGAGGACTAATGGGACACTTTGGCGTGAAGAAGGAGGACGTACTTGCTACACATTTCTTTTGGCCAAAGATGAGACGGGATGTTGAGTGTTTTGTTGCTCACTGCACTACATGTCAAAAAGCTAAGTCACGACTCAATCCTCATGGTTTATATATGCCTTTGCATGTACCTAGTGTTCCTTGGGAGGATATATCTATGGACTTTGTTTTAGGTTTACCTCGAACAAAGAAGGGGAGGGATAGCATATTTGTTGTCATGGATAGGTTCTCAAAAACGGCACACTTTATACCATGTCATAAAAGCGATGATGCTGTTAATGTTGCTGATTTGTTCTTTCATAAAATTATTCGCTTGCATGGTGTGCCAAATACTATTGTTTCATATCATGGTACTAAATTTCTTAGCCACTTTTGGAGATGTTTACGGGCTAAGTTGGGGACTAAATTGCTTTTTAGTACTACTTGTCACCCCCAAATTGATGGACAAACTGAAGTAGTCAATAGAACATTGTCTACTATGCTTAGGGCTGTTTTGAAGAATAACAAGAAAATGTGGGAAGAATGCTTGCCTCATATTGAAATTGTGTATGGTTTCCTACCTCATGCACCTATTGATTTGTTTCCTCTTCCATCTTCGGAGAAGGTTAATTTTGATGCTAAAGAACGTGTTGAATTGATTTAAAAAATGCATGAGTTAACTAAGGAAAACATTGAGCATATGAATGCTAAATATAAACTTGCTGGAGATAAGGGTAGAAAACATGTTGTGTTTGCACCTGGAGATCTTGTTTGGTTACATTTGCGCAAGGATAGATTTACCAATTTGCACAAATCAAAGCTAATGCCACGTGCTGATGGTCCTTTTAAGGTGTTAGAGAAAATAAATGATAATGCATATAAACTTGAGCTGCCTGCAGATTTTGGGGTTAGTCCCACTTTTAACATTGCAGATTTGAAGCCTTATTTGGGTGAGGAAGATGAGCTTTCGTCGAGGATGACTTCATTTCAAGAAAGGGAGGATGATGAGGACATGAATACCATTGTTACACCCACAGCCCCTGCTGCTATACATACTGGACCAATTACTAGAGCTCGCGCACGCCAATTGAATTATCAGGTGCTTTCATTTCGTGGTAACGATTCTAATGCTCATGAGAATATGATGCTGCCTAAATTGGATACATTTGTTTTGCTTACAAATGAACGGCCTAGCTTGGACAACAAAGATGAACCTTGGAGCAAGTTCAAGCATGGAGATGATGGCATGCGCAAGGGGATCAAGAATGGAGTTACAAGTGATGATTTCAAGACTTTGAAGCCACCATAAGGAGTGCATGAAGCCTTGGACGAAATATACAAGATGCCACTTCATAAATTTCGTCTAGAGCCTATTCTAGCTGCTGCGTCACCTTATTATTGGGCCAGGCCCATGTATTTTTGCAATACTTAAGTATAGGCTGTTTTTAGAGTCCGTATGTGTGGGGAAACAAGAGTTAGGGTTGGTTTCGGACCCCTCCTCCCAGGGCCACGAAATTCCCCCTCTCTCCTCCATATATACAACCCTTAGGGCATCGTTTAGACTTTGGGTTTTCTTTAGATTAAAAGTTTGCCATAGCTGCAACTTCACGTACTTCGTTTGTGTCCAACGTCCAGACCAAGACGTCATAGAACCCCACCTTCATTAATAAAGCTTTTCTCTTTTATTCGCAATATCCAGATTGCAATCTCAGTTTCTTGCTTGTTCTTTGTTTGCTCACAGGAAATAGACCCTCGTGGTCAGGTTGATCGTGCTCCGGCGTGGTCAATAACCCTCGAAAGTTGGTTTGGCGATTGCTAAGGCGCTACGTGTTCGCACGTTCGTAGTCGGTTCGTCAAAGTCGACTCCCACAGAAAACAATATCTATCTCATCGAAACATCGGGACACCTTCGCCTCTATCAACAGGTATGAATGTTTAGTTGCTCAACGTGTTTTGAGTGTGCAGGTTACACAAGCTGAGCAAACTCAGAGGCATAATTTGTTCCATACAAAGGGAGTGGTGAAGGAACGTTATGTTCGCGTCATCATAGATGGAGGGAGCTGCAACAACTTGGCTAGCATGGAGATGGTGGAGAAGCTATCTCTCACCACAAGACCACATCCACATTCTTACTACATCCAATGGTTCAACAACAGCAGCAATGTTAAGATAACACGTACTGTTCGTGTGCATTTTAGTATCTCTACATATGTTGATTATGTTGACTGTGATGTGGTACCCATGCAAGCATGTTCCTTATTACTTGGAAGACCATGGCAATTTGATAAAAAAAATTGTACACCATGGTAGAAACAATCAGTATACTATTGTTCATAAGGACAAAAATATTACTTTGCTTCCTATGACTCCTGATTCCATTTTGAAAGATGATATTAATAGAGCTAATAAAGCAAAACAGGATCAAAATAAGAGTGAAAATCATATTGTGGCAAAAGAATTTGAGCAACAAATGAAGCCTACTAATAAACCATCTAGTGTTGCTTCTGAAATTAAATTGAAAAGTGCATGTTTACTTGCCACCAAATCTGATATTGATGATCTAGATTTTAACAAATCTGTTTGTTATGCTTTTGTGTGCAAAGAGGAATTATTTTCTTTCGAGGACATGCCTTCCTCTTTGCCTCCTGCTGTCACTAACATTTTGAAGGAGTTCGCTGACGTCTTTCCACAAGACGTGCCACCGGGATTACCACCTATTCGAGGGATTGAGCATCGAATTGACTTAATTCCCGGTGCATCATTACCCTACCGTGCATCATATCATACCAATCCAGAAGAGACGGAGGAGATTATGCGTCAAGTACAAGAGCTGCTCGACAAAGGTTATATACGCGAATACCTTAGTCCTTGTGTTGTTCCTATCATTTTAGTGCCGAAAAAGGATGGTACGTCGCGTATGTGCGTTGATTGTAGAGGCATTAATAATATTACTATTAGTTATCGTCATCCTATTCCTAGGCAGGATGATATGCTTGATGAATTGAGTGGCTCTACAATATTCTTCAAAGTTGATTTCCTTAGTGGATACCATCAAATTCGTATGAAATTGGGAGATGAATGGAAAACAGCATTTAAAACTAAGTTTGGATTATATGAGTGGTTAGTCATGCCTTTTGGGTTAACTAATGCACCTAGTAGTTTCATGAGATTAATGAACGAAGTTTTACATGCTTTCATTGGACGATTTGTGGTAGTTTACTTTGATGACATTTTGATTTATAGCAAATCTTTGGAGGAACATTTACATGTTGTTTTTATTGCTCTACGTGATGCACGTTTGTTTGGTAACCTTGGGAAGTGCACCTTTTGCACCAACCGAGTATCTTTTCTTGGCTATGTTGTTACTCCACAGGGAATTGAAGTTGATAAAGCCAAGATTGAAGCTATTGAGAGTTGGCCGTATCCCAAAACGGTCACACAAGTGAGGAGTTTCCTTGGCCTTGCTGGTTTCTATAGGCGCTTTGTGAGAGATTTCAGCACCATTGCTGCACCTCTCAACGAGGTTACAAAGAAGGATGTGCCTTTTGTTTGGGGTACCACACAAGAAGAAGCCTTCACGGTATTGAAAGATAAGTTGACACATGCTCCTTTACTCCAACTTCCTGATTTTAATAAGACTTTTGAGCTTGAATGTGATGCTAGTGGAATTGGATTAGGAGGTGTGTTATTACAAGATGGCAAACTTGTTGCATACTTTTATGAAAAATTGAGTGGGCCTAGTCTGAACTATTCTACTTATGATAAAGAATTATATGCTCTAGTTCAGACCTTAGAAACATGGCAACATTATTGTAACACCCCGGATATGATTTTCCCAATATGTATTCCAACTCTTGCCGTTTCTGGCCTTAAGTTATTTTATTTTCTCGGGTTCGGGTTTTTTTGTCTCCGTGTGTTGTTATTGTTGTCATGCATCTCATATCTTGTCATCATGTGCATTGCTTTTGCATACGTGTTCATCTCATGCATCCGAGCATTTTCCCCGTTGTCCGTTTTGCATTCCGGCGCTTCGTTCTCCTCTGGTAGTCATTTCTACCTTTCTTTCGTGTGTGGGGATTAAACATTTCCGGATTGGACCGAGACTTGCCAAGCGGCCTTGGTTTACCATCGGTAGACCGCCTGTCAAGTTTCGTACCATTTGGACTTCGTTTGATGCTCCAACGGTTAACCGAGGGACCAAGAAGGCCTCATGTGTGTTGCAGCCAACACCCCTCCAATTTGGGCCAAAACCCACCAAAACCCTCTCCATCACCTAGAGCATTCGATCACGATTGCGTGGCCGAAAACCGCACCTCATTTGGACTCTCCTAGCTCCTCCTATGTCTATATATACACCTCCCCCTCCAAAATTCGCGGTGCAAACCTACCCTAACTCTCCCCGCCGCCGCCGGACAAAATGGCCGCCGACGGACGTGTCCGATCCGCCCGCCGCCGCCACGTGTCAACGGTCGGTTCGCCGTCGCCCGCGCGCCCACATCGCCGCGCTGGCCCGCCGGGACCCAGGCGGGGCCCTCCCGGCCCGGAGCTGCCGCCGCCCGAGAGCCGCTCGCCCTCCTCGCGTCCGATCACCGCCTCCGCCGCCCAGGTCACTGTCTGCCGCGCCGCTCTCCGTTCGCTGGCGGGAGCTCATCGCCGGTCGCCCCCGCGCCTCCTCGCCTCCCCCGCGGTGGCCGGAGCCCTTCCCGCCGCCGGATCCGGCCGGGAGAGGCCGGATCTACCTCTCCCTCGCCTCCCCGCCGCTCCATCTACCTCGCCGGAGCCGCGGCGACCTCGCCGGACTTACCTCGGTTCGCGTGTCGAGGAACCCTAGATCTTGCGCGGTTGACTTTCTCCCTCTCTTCTATATTTTTTGTGCATACTTCACACCATCATAACTCCTCATTCGTAGCTCCATTTTGGGCATATAGCATATAAAAATGTTCGCCTCAGAGAGTACATCATTTCATCTCATTGCATCTGTTTCATTTGAGTTCATCTTGATGCCCGAAATGCTGTTGGAAGAATGCTATTTGAGATAATTGTCAGATCTGCTGCTCCAATTAGATATTTGTCATTTTTGCCATGATTATTGTGTGCATGATATGCCCGAGTTTTGTTATATGTTTTGCCATCTATCCAGAGGTGCAATCCATGTATTTTTGTGATGTGTGTGGTGACTAGCACAAGCTTGCAAAGTGGAGCATTCGTTAATGCTGATTTCAGGGACTTGGCATTTCCACTAAGTCCTTGAGCTGTTTATCTCAATATGCCATATGTTCATGTTGTTTCCTAGCGATCCGTGCCTCTTTTGAGGATGATCAGTAAGGATGTTTTGTTAATCTTGTAGTGCTCTATCCATCCATGTATTTGTTTGCAATTATGGAGCACCCTAGCTTGAGTCAATCGAGCTCTACTTTTGTCATTTCGTGAATCTGGGCAGATTGTCTACTTGTTAGCGATTTTGCCGAGGATGTTGTAATTGATCCGTGCATGCTATGCTATTGTTCTTGCCATGTCTAGATTGTATAATGTGTATTCTTGATGGGTGTATGCTTAGATTGTCATGACTTGCTCTGTAGTGAGTGCATCGAGCTCGTAAACATGCCTACTTGATATCTGATTTTGCATGTTCCAGTTTTCACTAAGTCTGAGAACTGATTATGTTTTTGCCATGTTCACATGCTTGAAAATGTATTTTTTGATCCCTTTTGGCTCAAGGTCACTAAGGGACTTTTATTAAGCTCTTTGAGTAGCTCCATGACATGCTTTACTTTGCCATGTTAAGGTCCTGTAGATTATAGTTTTCATGCTCCAAAGTGTGCTACCTGATCTGAAATTCCAGACAAGTGTTAATTTCACTAAGTCTGAAATCTGTTTACCAAATGCATTTTTGCCATGCTTGTTTGAACCTGTTAATGGATGAATTAGCCGTAGCTCAGTGCTCCTCTTTTGTTAAGCATCATGAATGGATCCCTGCCATGTATTTTGGTGCCATGTTTGGGTGCTGTAGCATGTTCATCTTGTTGCATCTAGTTGGCTACTTGCTGTAAATCGCAGAACGTGGTCATATTTGAATTGCTTGCCATTCCCAAACCGTAACTCCGATTCCGGTGTTCTTTATATTTTTTTCAAGCGGTTTCATCTCACCTTTCCAGTGGCACACTTGGATTTCCATGTTGAGGCCAGGTTCATGCTTTCCTTGTCAATCTTGCATATGCATCCCATATTGCATCCCGCATAGCATCCCATCTTTGCATCATGTTGTTTGAGTTTGCACGTGGTTGATTGTGTCCTTGTTTCTTGTTTGTCTTGTTTGGGTAGAGCCGGGAGACGAGTTCTCTAACGAGGAGCCCGTTGAGTTTGCTTTCGAGGATCCAGTCAACTCTGACAACTTTGCAGGCAAGATGATCATACCCTCGAAATCACTACTATCTTTGCTTTGCTAGATGCTCGCTCTTTTGCTATGCCTATGCTACGATGCCTACCACTTGCTCATCATGCCTCCCAAATTGCCATGTCAAACCTCTAACCCACCATGTCCTAGCAAACCGTTGATTGGCTATGTTACCGCTTTGCTCAGCCCCTCTTATAGCGTTGCTAGTTGCAGGTGACGATTGGAGACTGTTCCTTGTTGGAACATTATTTACTTGTTGGGATATCATTATATTGCCTTATTATCTTAATGCATCTATATACTTGGTAAAGGGTGGAAGGCTCGGCCTCTCGCCTAGTGTTTTGTTCCACTCTTGCCGCCCTAGTTTCCGTCATATCGGTGTTATGTTCCCGGATTTTTGCGTTCCATACGCGGTTGGGTGATAATGGGAACCCCTTGATAGTTCGCCTTGATTAAAGCTTTTCCAGCAATGCCCAACCTTGGTTTTACCATTTGCCACCTAGCCTCTTTTTCCCTTGGGTTTCCGGAGCCCGAGGGTCATCTTATTTAAACCCCCCCCGGGCCAGTGCTCCTCTGAGTGTTGGTCCGACTGAGCTGCCTGCGGGGCCACCTCGGGGCAACTTGAGGGTTGGTTTTACTCGTAGCTAGTCTCATCTGAGTGTGCCCTGAGAATGAGATATGTGCAGCTCCTATCGGGATTTGTCGGCACATTCAGGCGGTGTTGCTGGATTTGTTTTAACTTGTCGAAGTGTCTTGTAGAACCGGGATACCGAGTCTGATCGGAATGTCTCGGGAGAAGGTTTATTCCTTCGTTGACCGTGAGAGCTTGTCATGGGATAAGTTGGGACTCCCCTGCGGGGATTTGAACTTTCGAAAGCCGTGCCCGCGGTTATGGGCATATGGGAATTTGTTAATGTCCGGTTGTAGATAACTTGAACCTTAACTTAATTAAAATGAATCAACTGTGTGAGTTACCGTGATGGTCTCTTCTCGGCGGAGTCTGGGAAGTGAACACGGTGTTGGAGTAATGCTTGCTGCAGGTTGCTCTCTAGTTATCCGTTCATGCTTTGCCTCCTCTTCTCGCTCTCTTTTGTGAACAGGTTAGCCACCATATATGCTAGTCGCTTGCTGCAGCTCCACATATTTACCTTGCCTTACCTATAAGCTTAAATAGTCTAGATCGCGAGGGTGCGAGATTGCTGAGTCCCTGTGGCTCACAGATTACTTCCAGACCAGATGCAAGGCCTGATGATTCCGTTCCAGATGACGCACTTGAGCTCAAGTGGGAGTTCGACGAGGACTCACGTTGTTACTACGTGTCTTTCCCTCATGATCAGTAGTGGTGCCCAGTTGGGTGATCGGGACCGTGTCGCATGTTGGGTTTATCTTTTATTTTGGCGCCGTAGTCGGGCCATGAGTGTTTGAATGTTGTAATGCTATTTATGTACTTTGTTTGATGTGGCGAGTGTAAGCCAACTATGTACCTCCCCTTTTATTATCTATATTACATGGGATGTTGTGATGATTGCCTAACTTGCGACATTGCTTTCAATGCGGTTATGCCTCTAAGTCGTGCCTCGACACGTGGGAGATATAGCCGCATCGAGGGCATTACAATTATTTATGGCCCAAGGAATTTTTTATACATTCTGATCATGAATCTTTGAAGCACATTAAAAGTCAAGCAAAACTGAACCGTACACATGCTAAATGGGTTGAATTCATTGAGACTTTCCCTTATGTCATTAAACACAAGAAGGGTAAAGAAAATGTTATTGCTGATGCATTGTCTCGTCGTTATACTATGCTTTCACAACTTGACTTTAAAATATTTGGTTTGGAGACCATTAAAGATCAATATGTGCATGATTCTGAATTTAAAGATGTATTGCAGAATTGTAAGGAAGGCAGAACTTAGAACAGGTTCGTTCTTAACGATGGATTTGTGTTTCATGCTAACAAGCTATGCATTCCAGCTAGCTCCGTTCGTCTTTTGTTGTTGCAGCAGGCGCATGGAGGAGGATTAATGGGAAACTTTAGCATCAAGAAGACGGAGGATATACTTGCTACACATTTCTTTTGGCCAAAGATGAGACGGGATGTTGAGCGTTTTGTTGCTCACTGCAATACATGTCAAAAAGCTAAGTCGCGACTCAATCCTCATGGTTTATATATGCCTTTGCCTGTACCTAGTGTTCCTTGGGAGGATATATCTATGGACTTTGTTTTAGGTTTACCTTGAACAAAGAAGGGGAGGGATAGCATATTTGTTGTCGTGGATAGGTTCTCGAAAATGGCACACTTTATACCATGTCATAAAAGCGATGATGCTGTTAATGTTGCTGATTTGTTCTTTCGTGAAATTATTCGCTTACATGGTGTGCCAAATACTATTGTTTCAGATCGTGATACTAAATTTCTTAGCCACTTTTGGAGATGTTTATGGGCTAAGTTGGGGACTAAGCTGCTTTTTAGTACTACTTGTCACCCCCAAACTGATGGACAAACTGAAGTAGTCAATAGAACATTGTCTACTATGCTTAGGGCTGTTTTGAAGAATAACAAGAAAATGTGGGAAGAATGCTTGCCTCATATTGAATTTGCTTATAATCGTTCATTGCATTCTACTACTAAGATGTGCCCTTTTGAAATTGTGTATGGTTTCCTACCTCGTGCACCTATTGATTTGTTGCCTCTTCCATCTTCAGAGAAGGTTAATTTTGATGCTAAAGAACGTTCTGAATTGATTTTAAAAATGCATGAGTTAACTAAGGAAAACATTGAGCGTATGAATGCTACATATAAACTTGCTGGAGATAAGGGTAGAAAACATGTTGTGTTTGCACCTGGAGATCTTGTTTGGTTACATTTGCGTAAGGATAATTTCCTAATTTGCGCAAATCAAAGCTAATGCCACGTGCTGATGGTCCTTTTAAGGTGTTAGAGAAAATAAATGATAATGCATATAAACTCGAGCCGCTTGCAGATTTTGGGGTTAGTCCCACTTTTAACATTGCAGAGTTCAAGCCTTATTTGGGTGAGGAAGATGAGCTTCTATCGAGGACGACTTCGTTTCAAGAAGGGGAGGATGATGAGGATATCAATACCATTGTTACACCCACAGCCCCTGCTGCTATACATACTGGACCAATTACTAGAGCTCGTGCACGCTAATTAAATTATCAGGTACTTTCATTTCTTCGTAATGATTCTAATGTTCATGAGAATATGATGCTACCTAAATTGGATACATTTGTTTTGCTTACAAATGAAGGGTCTGGCATGGATAAGAGGGATGAACACTGGAGCAAGACCAATCATGGAGATGATGGCATGCGGAAGGGGATCAAGAACGGAGTTACAAGTGATGATTTCAGGACTTTGAAGTCACCATAAGGAGTGCATGAAGTCTTGGATGAAATATACAAGATGCCACTTCATAAATTTCGTCTAGAGGCTATTCTAGGTGCTACGTCACCTTATTATTGGGCCAGGCCTATGTATTTTCCAAATACTTAAGTATATGATGTTTTTAGAGTCCGTATGTGTGGGGAAAGAAGAGTTAGGGTTGGTTTCGGACCCCTCCTCCAAGGGCCACGAACCCCCCCCCTCTTCCTCCATATATACAGCCCTTAGGGCATCATTTGGACTTTGGGTTTTGTTTAGATTAAAGTTCGCCATAGCTGCAACTTCGCGTACTTCGTTTATGTTCAACGACCAGACAAAGGCGTCATAGAACCCCACCTCGATCAATAAAGCTTTCATCTTATATTCGCAATATCTACATTGCAATCTCAGTTTCTTTCTTGTTTTTCGTTTTCTCACAGGAAACAGACCCTCGTGGTCAGGTTGATCATGCTCCGGCATGGTCAATAACCCCTCGAAAGTTGGTTTAGCGATTGCTAAGGCGCGACATCTCGCACGATCGTAGTCGAGTCGCCAAGGTCGACTCCCACAGAAAACGATAGCCACCATCTCATCGAAACATCGGACACCCTCGCCTCTATCATGGACCATGATAACCCACAAGTATAGGGGATCGCAACAATTTTTGAGGATAGAGTATTCGACCCAAATTTAGTGATTCGACACAAGGGGAGCCAAAGAATATTTGCATGTATTAGCAGCTGAGTTGTCAATTCAACCTACCCTGGAGATTAATTATCTGCAGCAATATGATCAGTAGCAAAGTAATATGATAGTTTTGATAGTAGTAGCAATAGTAATAGTAACTGTAATAGTGATAGCAATGATTTTTTAAAAAGTGTAACAGCAACAATAGCAGTAGTAACTTAGCAAGAACAATATAATAGAAATTTGTAGGCATTGGATCGGTGAATTCGTTGGGTGATATTCATCATATAAAAGTCATAACATAGGGCGACACAGCACTAGCTCCAGTTCATAAATATAATGTAGGCATGTATTCCGTAAATAGTCATACGTGCTTATGGAAAGAACTTGCACGACATCTTTTCTCCTACCCTCACGTGGCAACGGGGTCCTATTGGAAACTAAGCGATATTAATGCCTCCTTTTAATAGAGAACCAGAACAAAGTATTAACACATAGTGAATACATGAACTCCTCAAATTACGGTCATCACCGGAAAGTATCCCGACTTCTGTCACTCCGGGGTTTACGGATCATAACACATAATAGGTGACTATAACTTGCACGTTTGGATCTAGAACATAGATATAATGGTGATAACATAAATGATTTAGATCTGAAATCATGGCACCTGGGCCCAAAGTGATAAGCATTAAGCATGGCAAAGTCATAGCAACATCAATATCAGAACATAATGGATACTAGTGATCAAGCCCTAACAAAACTAACTCGATTACATGATGAATCTCATCCAACTCCTCACCGACTAGCGAGCCTACAAAGGAATTACTCACTCCAAGTGGGGAGCATCATGGAATTGGCGACGGAGAAGGGTTGGTGATGACGAAGATCGAAGAACCCCCTCTCCGAAGCCCCAAACGGACTCCAGATCTGGCCTCCCGATGAAGAACAGGAGGTGGCGACAGCTCCGTCTCGTGAAATGTGATACTTCTTTCTCCCTAATTTTTCTCCAAAAATGTGATTTTATAGTATCAGGGTCGAGGTCTACGGGGCCACCAGGTGGGGACAACCCACCTGGGCGTGTTAGGAGGGGGGCGCCCTGGTGGGTTGTGCCCATCCAGGTGCCCCCCTCCGGTGGTTCTTAGCCCCAGAAATTCTCTTTTATTGTATAATAAATCCTCGCAAAGTTTTGTTCCAATCCGAGAACTTTTATTTCTGCAGAAAAATAACACCATGGTAGTTTTGCTGAAAACAGCGTCAGTCCGGGTTAGTTTCATTCAAATCCTGCAAATTAGAGTCCAAAACAAGAGGAAAAGCGTTAGGAAAAGTAGATACGACTGAGACGTATCAACTCCCCCAAGCTTAAACCTTTGCTTGTCCTCAAGCAATTCAGTTGATAAACTGAAAGTGGAAAAAAACTTTTACGAACTCTTTTGCTCTTGTTTTCATAAATAAGTTTAAGTAGCACCCAGGTTTTTAGCAAAGATTATAACTAACCATGTCGACAATAACTCTTAAAAATTATATTAACTCAT
This sequence comes from Triticum dicoccoides, assembly GCF_002162155.2. Classification (NCBI taxonomy): domain Eukaryota; kingdom Viridiplantae; phylum Streptophyta; class Magnoliopsida; order Poales; family Poaceae; genus Triticum; species Triticum dicoccoides. The sequence continues at coordinate 320,840,564 of NC_041386.1, read as the reverse complement.
ATCGATGGCATAATCAACTAGCGAGCTATAATAAGATATCTCAAATAACAACACTTTATCAAAACAACCATGATACAACATGACAATAGTGGTATCTCGCTAGCCCTTTCTGAAACCGCAAAACATAAATGCAGAGCACCTCCAAAGTTCAAGCAGCGACTACATTGTAATTCATGGTAGAAAAGATCCAGTCATGATGCATCCAACATTAGCTACACACAATGCATGAGGATGACAGTAGTGCTCTCAGGATCTGGCGCTTATTTGAGAAGGTCATGACACAACATAAAAGTAAATAGATAGTCCATTCACAGAGGGAAGCAGTAATTTGCAGCGGTGCCACAGCTCAAGTTTTCAAAACAGAGGTAAATGAAATTTTGAGAAATGCACCCTTCTTGTTTACTTCGCGACCATTAGTTATCGGTATCTTCCATGCTAAACACATTAGTGGCGGTTCCCTAGTGATAAAAGTAAAGGTTTACTCCCCCTCCACCAACAGACACACTCCACGGCTGATCCGAATCCACAGGTACCGTCCATACCAACAACAATCTTGGGAGAGTTTTGTTTAATTATTTGCAATTTTGAATTCGGGACTAGGAATCCCTATTACCGCCCCTCTCGTGCAAGGACGAGTGAATAAACACTCACCATGAGAATAACCTGCTTAGCATGGAAGATACTGACTACCTCCTGTCACTCTATGAACAATCCAGGCACAAAAAGGATATTTATTTGAAGTTTTTAAAGGTGGCACATGCCAATTTACTTAGAACGGCAAGGTAATACCGCATATAGGTAGATATGGTGGACTCATCTGGAATAACTTGGGTTTCATGATTTTTGATGCACAAGCAGTGTTCTCGCTTAGTACAGGCGAAGGCTAGCAAATAGGTTGAGAAGCGGCCAGCTAGAGAGCGAAAACGGTCATAAACCTGCATTATGCATAAGTAACATTGGATACTAGCATGAGTAGGATATGAACACCATGAACATAAATATCATAGAGGCTATGTTGGTTTTGATTCAACTACATGCATGAACATGTGCCAAGTCAAGCCACTCGAACATTTGGAGGAGGATACCATATCATCATACCACATCACAATCATTTTATCGCAATGTTGACATCCAAGATAAATCATTATCAACTCCTAGCTACTTAATCATTGCATGAGGAACTATAATCTCTAATGGTCATTGCAAACATGTTTAATCATAATAGGCTGAATCATGGATACTAGGTTAAACATATTTACAAAAACAGAACAAGTTGAGTTCATACATGTTTCTCTTTGCCACAGCCAGTTCATCAAATATCGTCATTATTGCCTTTCACTTGCATGACCGAATGATATGAAAATGATAATAGTGCAAGAGTGTCGTGAACTAAGCTCGAATCTGCAAACATTTTATTCAAAAGGAGAAGACAAGGTAATATGGGCTCTTTGTCATATCAAGAATAATGCATATGAGAGCCACTCAACATTTTCATCGTGGTCTTCTCCTCGGTATGACTCAACAAACGGAAAAGAAAATCAGAGAAACACACTGAAATATTTTTGGAGTTTTTGGTTTTCCTGGAAGAAAGCAAATAAAAAGGAAAAAACGCGAAAAACTATTTACATGAGAGAGCTCCCAACAAACTAAGATGAACAAGGAAATCTTTTTGGGTTTTCTTTTTAATACTACAACTAACTAAGCTGGAAAGAAAAAACAAAAAAGAAGCATGAAATATTTTTGGATTTTCTCAAAGTTTTACACACAAGAAGAAACTGGGAAAATAAATCTAGCATGGATAATACAATCAAAAAGTGTGGACACCGACAACTGGAATGAGATGTGTGAACAATGAATGTAATGCCGGTGGGAATACATACTCCCCCAAGCGTAGGCTTTTGGCCTAGCTTGGTAATCACCATCAGTAGCCTACGTAGTAATCGGAGTGATAGCTCATGGAGACTCTAGGTGCAGCCATCTCGGTCCGCCAAGCAGCGACAACCTCCGCGTTATGCGCTTGGGCCTCGCTCTCAAGAACATAATAGGTTCCCTTGCTGTGAGCATCAAAGAGAGCAGGTGCAGGCAAAAAGGTGTCCATAATGGACTTTTTATTAAAAAGTAGTTATATGTATAATTATGGGCTTCACCACTAAGGAACTTATGGCGTTTCATGGCATCAAAGTCTAAGTAATGCATGGGTAGGATAGGGTCATAAGGCCAAGGTGAAACACCCAGCTCCCTAGCCAAACGAGTGGCATAAGTTCCCCCATAAAAATATCCACTACCAGCATTGTGTTGCAACTTGTGTGCAACAATCGCTCCAAGGTTATAACATTTGTCTCCGGTGAGAGCGGTGCATATGAGGCTCAAGTTAGGAGCACGAAGTATACTAAATATTGCTTGCCTACGATGCACTTTTCCATTAAATAGTGCAAAGTATTGAATTGAGAGAAAATGAATGCTCTTTATTCTACCTTGCGTCACTCCTCTAGTCTCACCATAGCAAAGGCTAGTCAAGAATATCTCATACTCAGATCTTGGAGGTTCGTCCAATGAACCCCAAAATGGAATTTTGCAGTTAGAAAATGTCTCTAAGGGTAAAGTAAATGGATTGTCATACAGTTTAAAATGACACTCTAGACTCACGAGGATGGAATTTAAATTCTTTAGTAAACGACTCTGTGAGCCTGAGGTGTTGGTTGCACTTATCTTCAATGTAGGGAACAAGCTCGGCATTGTGAACATATTGCTCAACCTCTTCCTTAATACCTGCACTCACCATAAAATTGTTGCATGGACATAAACATGATTTGGTGGCGGCATCTCATGTAGAATTTTCACTTGGTTCAACATAAGACCGACGAACGGAGTTGCTACTAGAAGATGCCTCCGAGGACCTCCTCCTCGAAGAACTCCTTCCGAAGAGGTTCATCATATTCGCATACAATTTTCTGAAAATTTTAGGGTCACAACATTTTGTCAACAAAACTTCACGAGATTGATAGCAACTACTCATAGGGATGCATGGAGGCCATATAAAGCATTCAAACTACTTAGAACTCTAAGAATTCAACATGCAAGCTCATCTACAGCAGCACCAAGAGTAGTTAATTATTCAAACTATATACCACTAAAGCAAAAAAACTAATTAGACCAATGGAGGAGTCACATACCAAGCAACAATCCCCCGAAACAGTTTCAGAAATGAAGCTTCGAGCAAAGAGATCGAAATCCGCGGGTTTGAGAGCAAGAACACGAGAGAGAGAGAGAGAGAGAGAGAGAGAGAGAGAGAGAGAGAGAGCAGTGGTGATTTTTTTTGGAGGTAGGTGATGACATGTGATGAAGAGATAAGTGAGGGGGCCCATGTGGGGACCACAACCCACCAGGGCATGCCTGGGGTGCTGGCGTGCCCAGGTGGGTTGTGCCCACCTGGTGCACCCCCCTCTGATGTTATTTGCATAAAAAAATTAAGACATATTCATGAAAAAATCGTATTAAATTTTCAGAGCATTCTGGAACTTTTATTTTTGGATCATTTTTTATTGCACGGGAGATTCAGAAAACAGACAAAACATGGCATTTTATTTTATTTAACTAAGAAAAACATAAACCAAAAGGTAAAGGCAGAAGGTAGTGCTCACTAAATTCATCAACTTCATAACTCTCAAAAATGATTCATTAATAAGGTTGACCAGGTCTTATTAACTACCACTTTCGATTAGCATGAAACCGAAGAACTTTTGTAAAACACTAAATTACCTCAACGGGGATGTGAATGTCCCCAACAATAAGCATTTCATATTTCTTTTTGGCAGTAGGTAGAGGTGGTTGAAAACTTCCAATAGTGATTGTCAGAGATTTTTCAATAACATTAATACCATTCACTTGGAATTGTTTCTTCAAAAAGTGCATTGTATGCTCATTACCATTGATATGAAAAGTGACCTTGCTTTTATTGCAATCAATAACAGGCCATGCAATATTCAAAAAGGGTCTACCAAGGATAATCGACATGTTGTCGTCCTCAGGCATCTCAAGTATAACAAAGTCAGTTAAGATAGTAACGTTTGCAATAACGACGGGCACATCCTCACAAATACCGATAGGTATGGCAGTTGATTTGTCAGCGATTTGCAAAGATATTTTGGTAGGTGTGAGTTTATTCAAATCAAGTCTTTTATATAAAGAGAAAGGCATAACAATAACACCAGCTCCTAAATCACATAAAGTAGTTTTCACATAATTTCTTTTGATGGAGCAAGGTATAGTTGGTATTCCCGGATCTCCAATTTTTTTAGGTACTCCATCCTTAAAAGAATAATTAGCAAGCATGGTGGAGATTTCATCTTCCGGTATTTTTCTCTTATTGGTGATAATGTCTTTGATGTACTTAGCATAAGGGGCCATTTTCAAGATATCAGTCAAACGGGTACGCAAAAAGATTGGCCTAATCATTTGAGCAAAGCGCTCAAATTCTTCATCATCCTTCTTTTTAGTTAATTTAGGTGGAAAGGGCATAGGTTTTTGAACCCATGGCTCTCTTTCCTTCCCATGTTTTCTAGCAACAAAGTCTCTTTTATCATATCTTTTATTCTTGGATTGTGGGTTATCAAGATCAGCAGCTGGTTCTATTTCAACATCATTGTCTGGTTCTTTATTATTTTTTTGGGTGTCTTCATGAACCTCGTCATTATATTTTTCATTATCAGAAGGTGAGTGTTCATTACCAGATTGAGTTTCAGCATCAGAAATAGAAACATCATTAGTGGCATCAGGAGGTTTTTCTACTTCAGGTTCACTAGAGGCATGCAAAGTCTTATCATTTTCCTTCTTATTTTTCTTTTTGGAAGGACTAGGTGCATTAGAGTTAAGTCTTTGAGAGTCTTGTTCAATTCTTTTAGTATGTCCCTCAGGATAAAGTGGTTCTTGAGTCATTTTACCTCCTCTAGTTGCTACTCTAACAAGAAAGTCATTTATATTATGGTTCATATCATCAAGCAATTCTCTTTGAGATTTAGCAACTTGTTCTAATTGAGTTTGAACCATAGAGTCATGCTTTCCTACACCCCTAACATCATTTGAAATTCTAAATAACAGGTCACTCAAGCGAGCAATCATATCAGAGTTGTATTTCAATTATTTCATAACATTTGCATTGAAGTGATCTTGCTTTCTTATGTAATTATCAAACTCATAAAGGCATTGACTAGGATGCATATTATAAGGATTGTCATTGTCATTGAATTTCATTAAAGAGTTTATCTCTACCACCTTAGGTGGTGGTGGTGTTTCAAGCCCATGTATTTCTTCAATAGGAGGCAAAATTTTGACATCCTCAGCTTTAATATCTTTTTCCTTCATAGATTTCTTTGCCTCCTGCATATCTTCGAGACTGAGATATAAGATACCTCTCTTCTTCGGAGTAGGTTTAAGCGGCGGTTCGGGAAGAGTCCAATCATCATAATTTTTCAATATGTTATTCAATAATTCTTCAGCTTGTTCAACAGTTCGTTCCTTGAAAACACAACCAGCACAACTATCTAGGAAATCCCTAGAAGCATCGGTTAGTCCATTATAGGAGATATCAAGTATTTCATTTTTCTTAAGAGGAGATCAGGCAAAGCATTAAGCAATTGGAGAAGACTCCCCGAAGCTTGTGGGAGACTCTCTCCTTCAATTTGCACAAAGTTAAATATTTCTATAAGGCATCTTATTTCTTAGTAGTAAATCATATCCTGGGGACTACGCACACAACCTGGAGCAAGAGTATTATACCAAGTCTTAGCATCACCCTTTAATGAGAACAGAAATAATTTGAGAATATAATAATAGCGAATTTTCTCATCGTGAGCAAAAAGGGTGGCTATGTCATTCAACTTAGTAAGATGTGCCACAACAGTTTTAGTTTCATAACCATGGAAAGGATCATATTCAACCAAAGTGATTAACTCTGGGTCGACAGAGAATTCATAATCCTTATCATCAACAAATACAGGTGAAGTAGCAAACTTAGGATCACATTTCATTCTAGCACTTAAAGATTTCTCTTTCAGTTTGCATAATAATTTCTTAACATCATCTCTATCATTGCAAACAAGAAAGACTCTAGTTGTCTCCTCATCCATAACATAACCTTCTGGTATCTTAGGCAATTCATATCTCGGAGGACTAATTCTAGTAGGTGTTTCAAGATTTTCAGTTTCAAGCTCTTCATCAGTTTTAATAATTTCATCAGTTTAGCATTCTCAAAAGCTTTAGTTCTAGCAAGTTGTGCATCAAGAAATTCACCTAGTGGCACATTATCATCAAGCAAGGTACTAGCATCATCATGAGTATCATTCATAACAGAAGTAGCATCATCAATAACTTGCGACATATCGGGATTAATAGCATGTGGTGGTGTTGCAAGTCTACTTGTAACAGAAGGTGAATCAAGTGCAGAGCTAGATGGCAGTTCCTTACCTCCCCTCGTCTTGGAGGGAAAAATCTTAGTCTTAGCATCCTTCAGAATCTTCATAGTGATAATTTGATAATAATCCCAAGTGACTCAACAAATATAGCGATGCTCCCCGGCAACGGCATTAGAAAAAGGTCTTGATAACCCACAAGTATAGGGGATCACAACAGTTTTTGAGGGTAGATTTATTGATTTGACACAAGGTGAGCCAAAGAATATTTGCAAGTATTAGCAGCTGAGTTGTCAATTCAACCACACCTGGAGATTAATTATCTGCAGCAATATGATCAGTAGCAAAGTAATATGATAATTTTGATAGTAGTAGCAACAGCAATAGTAACAGTAACAATGATAGCAATGATTTGTAACAAGTGTAACAGCAATGATAGCAGTAGTAACTTTGCAAGAACAATATAAGACAAATTCGTAGGCATTGGATCAGTGAATTTGTTGGATGATATTCATCATATAACAGTCCTAACCTAGGGCGATACGGCACTAGCTCCAGTTCACAAAAATAATGTAGGCATGTATTCCGTAAATAGTCATATGTGCTTATGGAAAGAACGTGAATGACATCTTTTGTCCTACCCTCCCATGGCAGTGGGGTCCTATTGGAAACTAAGGGATATTAAGGCCTCATTTTAATAGAGAACCGGAACAAAGCATTAACACATAGTGAATACATGAACTCCTCAAATTGTGGTCATCATCAAAAAGTATCCCGACTTCTGTCACTCCGGGTTTTATGAATCATAACACATAATAGGTGACTATAACTTGCAAGATCGGATCTAGAACATAGATATAATGGTGATAACATAACCGGTTTAGATCTGAAATCATGACACCCAGGACCAAAGTGACAAGCATTAAGCATGGCAAAGTCATAGCAACATCAATCTCAGAACATAATGGATACTAGGGATCAAGCCCTAACAAAACTAACTCAATTACATGATGAATCTCATCCAACTCCTCACCGATCAGCGAGTCTACAAAGGAATTACTCACTCCCTGTGGGGAGCATCATGGAATTGGCGATGGAGAAGGGTTGGTGATGATGAAGATCGAAGATCCCCCTCTCCGAAGCCCCAAACGGACTCCAGATTAGGCCTCCCGATGAAGAACAGGAGGTGGCGGTGGCTCCATCTCGTGAAACGCAATAATTCTTTCTCCCAAAAAAATTTCTCCGAAAATGTGATTTTATAGTATCAGGGTTGAGGTCTGCGGGGCCACCAGGTGGGGACAACCCACCTGGGCGTGCCAGGAGGGGGCACCCTGGTGGGTTGTGCCCACCCAGGTGCTCCCCTCTAGTGGTTCTTGGCTCCAAAAATTCTCTTTTATTGTATGAAAAATACTCGCAAAGTTTTGTTCTAATCCGAGAACTTTTATTTCTGCACAAAAACAACACCATGGTAGTTCTCCTGAAAACAGCGTCGGTCCGGGTTAGTCTCATTCAAATCATGCAAATTAGAGTCCAAAACAAGAGGAAAAGTGTTAGGAAAAGTAGATACAACGAAGACGTATCCGACCAGTGGCTGCCGACGAGCCAATTTTTTTTGGCGCGGCTGAGCCGGCAGATGCTGCTTAGCCGGTTGGTACTGCTGAGCTAGCAGTGGCTATAATTGACTTGTATTTGGAGGCACAATCTGTGTTAGTTGGGGTATGACAGGTGCTCCGTCTGATGTACCAGTTCCTGCCCCTGGGATGGATGCATCTCGTGGTGTATCAAACAACCATGTACCTGTGAAACTAGGCGATAGCCATCTTTGATGCCTCCTCTGGTGTACCGCATCTGACCCGTGCTGACGGAAATTAAGGTGTAACATCTCCGCCTTCAAGCACTCAGTCTCCCTAAGGATGTGAGCTTGCATTTCCGCCATGCGAGTATTCCCAGCATTGATGTCCTCTTGGATCTTAGTCATCTGCTCGTGAAGTTTCACCACCTCGGTGTTACACCCAGATAGGTTCTTTGTGGTTGCCGAGACACTAAGAGAGTGTCTAAGGTGGTCATCAACTCTGCCAGGGCTTGACCTACGTTTGGCTAGAGCCGGACGCATCGGGAGCCGGCTCCGAGGTTCCAGTCCCTATTACGGCAACAGCCGCCATAGAATTCTGAGCCACCATGGTTCCGACTGTGTTCTTGTTGCCTGCCATGTAGACCACCGCGTAGCGGCGTGGCTGGAAAACCTCCGGATTGACCTCTTCATCGGAGTAGCCCCCAGCCTGTCATCGAAGAGTGGAATAATCAACTCGGTGTCTCCCATCGAGGATTCATTATCTGAGTTAACCAGTGTGTCGTCGCCGGACACGAAACCGCCCGATAGGTCGACCCCATGGATGAAGCCGACGAAGGCACGAGTATGGCTGACTTGCGCTCGGCCGGGTCTGACACGATGAGCCAGCTCGACGGTGTCGGAGCTGATGTCCGGCTCGGGGCCAGATTCACCAAGTACGGCAATGAAAAAATGGATTTTGCTGAAGGGGGCCCGGTACCTGTACTTGATCAAGTCGGCTTTAGGGCCCCAGCCTGAATCATCAATGTAGAGCTTGCCTTGGCGACTCTTCATCATCTGAATGATCGCGTATCCCTCGATCCCGGGGAGAGCACCCTCCAAGAACTCAACACCACTGCGCATAGGTCCCACGGTGGGCGCCAACTGTCGTGGTTTTGTCACGACAGATGTCCTCATGAAAGGACTAAGTCTAGAGGCCATCACAACTAGGTGGTCGCTTGAATGGGGTTGATTGGGAATGAAGGCCATGAGTTTACCAAGGTTCGGCCCCTCACGGTGGAGTTAAACACGTACTTTCTGATTGATTACTATTGCTGGAGATCTCAATTACAAGGATGCATATTCGCTAACCTCGCACTCGAGAGATTGCAAATTAGTCTTTTAGTCCTAGGGGCCCCTCTTTATATAGTAGGTTGAGTCCCTAGATTTACAGAAGATTCCGGGTCATACTCTCAACCAGTATTGATGTAGGGTAGAACCCTAATCGCCCGATCTTTCATGAAAGGAGCGGATCCCGCGAAGAACACGAGGAACACAAGGGGGAAAACGAGGGAAACACAAGGGGGAACACGAGAGGAAACACCAAACCAACACGAATAAGTCACACATGTGCTAGATCCTCGAGTACATAAGAGAAGATACACGATCCACGGACAACTAAGGATGATACAAGGGTAGCCTATCTTCTCCGTGAGGAGGTCTTGAGTTCTTCCCTAAAAGGGGTATTGAATCCGCTTGGGGGATCTTCTCCGGTGGAGGCTCGAATCTCTATGGAGAAGGTGACCAAGTGGACGAGCAAAGCTCTCACACAAACATGAGCTAAACCTTTGCTAACCCTAACTAGAAGGAGGTGGGGGAGTATATATAGTCTAAGTCACGAAGCAGTAAGTGGGAAAGAGGGATACATGGGCCCTTGGCCAGTTCACTGTGCGCATACAGGCGCCGGATGTCCGGGCTGGGGGCCGGATGTCCGGGGCTTCGCGACGGGCTGGATGTCCGGGCTGGCCTGGGTCTTCTAGATGCATTCGGTGATGGAGAGGCAAGATTTCCGGGCGAAGGTGTCGGATGTCCGGGGCTTCGGGAGGAGCCGGAAGTCCGGGGTGATGGCCAGATGTCCGGGCTGCGCTGGACCTTTGCGGTGCTCTCTGGATGGCCAATGCCGGATTTCCGGGGCTTGGGCCGGATGTCGGGGCTGGGCCCGGATGTCGGGCCGCTGTAGCAGCAGCCCCTTCTTCCTTCTCCTTCCTTCACATCCGTGCATGCTCGGCCTTGGTCCTTGGGCTCTCCATGGTCTCCTCGGGTGTGCCTGAGTATGCACAAGGTCTGCGCTTGAAGTACCATCCATGTCTTACATGCGGAAAGGGAAGATTCGGAAAAGAGCGAGTTCACCTTGTGTCCAATGGCGTATGCTCGAGTGTACATGGGGATGATCGTAGGATGCTCCGCATCATCTCCCCTCCCTTGGGAAAGATCTGGCCTCGGATCAAAAACCTCATCACCATGGAAACGGTTGTTGTGGACGGACTTGTAGTTGGACAAAGAGAAAGACATGGCATAATCCAAGTACTCGAAGGTGTCGCCGGAGTGGTATATATGCAAAAAGAGCAAACACAGATGACACTCGGAAATACAATGGTTAGCACACACAAAGTGTCCATCAAATAAGAAAGAGTTCGTGCGACAATATTGATCATGACAAGGTGCATGAAGCTTATCCAAAAGATATGGAATGGTATGCAAAGCATTCATGGGAGCAAAAGCATTCATTGTGCACACAAATGTATTGTGAATGTGATCAATGCAACCACGGTGTACAATGATGTCATAGAGAGATGGTTTATCAATAGCATGAATATGGCAATGGATGCTCAATATGAGTATGTGATCATGCAATTGATGATGAGCAATATGATCATGATGTATATATATGCCATCAAGGAAGATCACAACAAATTTGCTAAGAAAGTGCACAAGCTCATATATCATGGATGACATGGGAATACAAGATGCAACAAGGCAATCATGATGTGAGTCAATCCATGCATAAGATGCAAATTTGTCATGTGTATGATATGTCCATCGAGCATGACATGTGTGAGCGCAATCCCCAAATATTGAGGTGTTGGAGTACCAATGCTCGATGTCGTGGCATGAGTGGAGGCTCGAAGGTGCATCCAATAAGTCCGAGCGCTCCTCAACTTGAAGGCCCATGGGTTCCATCTCCAATGTCGATCCTCCATCTAATAGATGTAACAAGTAGACAAGAAGAAGGAAACAACAATGAAAGAGTGACCCATCCAATATGCATATTTGAGGATGGATCAAAGGGAAGGAGTTCACCTTTAGGAGGTTCTCACAAATGTTGGTGTTGCACATCGTGTATGCCTTCACATGACCAAATTGTGTCATGACGGTATCGCCTTGTGAATCCTTCAACATGAAAGAACATGACAAACACTCGGAAAAACAAATGAGGTTAGCGGAGATGCAAAACCTATCATTCGTGTGGTAAAATACCCAACAAGTGTATGCATCACTCATCATAAGAAAGGACAAGGGAGCATTTCATAGTCTGGAGGCATATGATGATGCGAGAACAACCAAATACAATACAATCAATCAAGCAAGCATGCATCACAAGTAAAGTGTCCAAGTCTCCACGATCAATAAGCATAGATGCAACAATTGGAGGCAAGCGACATTGAACAAAATATATCATGTGAGAGGCATGAACATATACGTCATTCACCCAAGAAAGCAAGTAAGAATGGAACATGGGTGATGCGACAAAGCAAGCAATCATGTGAATGAAGGCAAGCAAGCTAGTAGTGCGAAGATGCAACATACTAGAATGAATCATGTCAAGTATGTCATGTGTGCAAATGGTGGGTGTCGGTGTCAAAACCGGCGGATCTCGGGTAGGGGGTCCCGAACTATGTGTCTAGGCGGATGGTAACAGGAGGCAAGGGACACGATGTTTTACCCAGGTTCGGGCCCTCTTGATGGAGGTAAAATCATACGTCCTGCTTGATTTATTCTTGATGATATGGGTATTACAAGAGTTGATCTACCACGAGATCGGAGAGGCTAAACCCTAGAAGCTAGCCTATGGTATGATTGTTGTTGTTCTACGGACCTAAACCCTCCGGTTTATATAGACACTGGAGGGGGCTAGGGTTACACAAGGTCGGTTACAAAGGAGGAGATATACATATCCGTATTGCCTAGCTTGCCTTCCACGCCAAGTAGATTCCCATCCGGACACGGGACGAAGTCTTCAATCTTGTATCTTCATAGTCCAACAGTCCGGCCGAAGGATATAATCTGGCTGTCCGGATACCCCCTAATCCTAGACTCCCTCAGTAGCCCCCGAACCAGGCTTCAATGACGATGAGTCCGGCGCGCAGTATTGTCTTCGGCATTGCAAGGCGGGTTCTTCTCCAATTTTCAAGTGTTTGTAAGCAGTGTTCGTCCCCACAAATGTTGAACCTCTTGGCTTCTGTGCCCAATAAGGGCTATCTCCCATGCATTGAATGAATACGAGGTGCCAGGGCATTTTTACATTTGCCCCCTAGCCAGATAAATAAATTGTCTATTAAAGGGATAGGGATTCTTAGATCCGATCCACACCATCCTCCCCTCAGCGAGAATCCATCAGAGCGTGTTTCGAAAAGATCCATTCCAGCATGGCCGACCTCCGCAGCTCCTCCTCCCGCCCCCATAGCCCTAAGCCCGGTGATTGGGAGAGGTGTTCAGTCCCACACAGTCGATTGGTCGAACTGCAGACCAAGGGATTTCTCCCTCCGGCGTATATGGTGCCCGTTCGAGCCGGGATTGCCACCTACAATGGCGGGGAGCAAGCGGAGAGCTTTCCATGTCTCTCCATGGGGGAACGGGTCTGCCTTGTTCCTTATTTACTAAGGGGACTCAGATTTCCAATTCATCCATTCCTCCGCGGGCTCCTGGAGTTCTACGGCCTCCAATTACACAATTTCACCCCTGCCTCCATTCTACATATCGCCGGCTATGTTGCTCTCTGTGAGTTGTTCCTGGGCTACAAGGCTCACTTCGAGCTATGGAAAAGGCTATTTTGCCTCGTCCCTCGCACACAAAGGGGATCACTTTATCAAGTGGGCGGAACCGAAATATGGCGCATTGCCGATACCGGATACCTGTCCGGTACCCCGAAGAAGTCGTCCGAAGACTGGCCTTCAGAATGGTTTTATATGGAGGACGTTCCCCTTCCGGACCCTGTTCGGCAGGGTCTTCCTGAGTTCAACAATGCTCCTCTGAAGAAGCGCCGAAATTGGCGCCCACGGAGCCCCTAGGTGGAAGACAACAGAGAAGTCCTCTATCTGATGAACCGGATCAAAGCACTGGCTCAATCAGGATTGAAAATAATCGAAGTTATGTCGATTTGCATAATGCAGGGAGTGCAACCACTTCAATACCATGGGCACCCCTTGTGGTGTTTCAACGGGGCGGATGACGCCACCCGCTACGGGCGTAAGGGTCCGGGCGATGTTGCCGCTTTAGCAAAAATTCTGTCCGAATTGTTCAAGGGAGAGGAGGAGGAGTTCACCCGCATCAAGCCACGGGATGGATTCTCCATGTACAATCCTCCAAGCTGGGTAAGCTATATCCCCTTACTTCCATTTCCCGCATTCTTTGTTGTAAGTATTCACCTTGCCAGTTTGCGGCAGGAACTACGAAAAGCCATAAAGGAGGTCAGCAGCCCCTCTCCACAACCGGAGGACCCTGACTGGGCCCTCGACTCCGGACTTGAAGAAGATCCGGTTATCTTCGTGGAGCTGATAGACCGGCAGTTCTATCAGTTAAGCTGCGGCGACGCCATGGTGGCCATTACGGCCGACTATCCCGAACTTCTCCCTACATCGCACGTAAGAAAAACCAAAAATCCCAACTCCAAAAACTAGGATCCCCTTTTAGACACTTCACCCACCATATACACATGGCATTTTTTACAGGGAAGGCATTCGGGACGCCCTGCCGAACCCGCAGCAACTCGCCAACAAGAGGCGCCGAGGCCGGGTAGGCCAAAAAGGAAGGCGGTCAGGATGGAGACGCCGGCGCAAAGGTATAAAAACCCCACTTTGTGGTTGTCGTCTTTCTCAAAATGCAATGACGCCCGTGTTTCTTTAATAGAAAAAACGCTCGCCGGAATATGTCCAGCGATGTTGCTGATCATGCCTCCACCAGTCGGGCGCCAGGACCGAATATAGAGGCGGAAGCCGATATGGGGCAGGCGCCGGATAATCCCCCTACAGAGGTTGCGGATAGATTATCCGCTACTAACTCAGAAGTGGAAAGCGCCATGAATCATAGGCGCCGCCGGGCCGTACTCCGTGACGCTTGTTTCTCACCAGAGGCATTTGATGCCTTTAATTCCGGAGAGGCGTACCTCCGTGATGCTCAAGATGGTCTAGCCAGAGCCAAGGATCAGTATGTAAAAGATGTACAGGTGAGTAAATCTGGCGATTTATATGTATCAGTAGCCCCTGAGACTTGAAACAGTTAGCAAAACTGATTTAAGGATCATCTTTATTGTGCAGGTTCTTACAGAGAAGAATACTAGGCTGTCCCAGGAGCTGTAGGAATGCAAGACCCAACTGCGGGCCACTATTGCCGCATTGCAGGAACCGAAAAAGCCTCCCACTGGTAACATTTACTTTAAATAATGATGGTTACCATATAGTGTGCGGCATGGCTGCAGATCTAACAATAGATTTTGCAGATGAATCTAGAGAAAATCCGGAGGACCAGCATGTCATGCGACAACTAGGGGCTGGCAAACGCATGCTGACTGAGGTTAGGCGGGAGAAAAACAATCTCCTAGACGCCAATGTCAAGCTGAGCGTGGAACTAAAAGACGTTCGAGCCCAGCTTGCAGACTCCGAGAAGGAGAAAAAGCGGCTTCGGCGCGACATTTTCAGTAAGTGCTTGAACAAATCCTTTTGAAGGAGTTCGGCGAAGAAGCCGACTAACAGCGTTATGTCTGTAGGTATGCTGACGGGTCGTCCGGCGGAGGAAATGCCCGGGTCTGCAGGTGATCTTCTATCCAAGCTCTCGCATCTGCACGAACAAGTTCGGCAGGTGATGCAAGGTGTTGCCCAGGCCTTGTGGCCATCCGCCTCCCTGCTAGAAGGCGTTGCAGAGCTTACGGAGAAGCTCAAGGGATCACGGTGGCGCTTCCGACTATGGAAGATATCGGCCTGCCGACAAGGTGCCCGAGAAGCCTAGGCCATGGTGAAGACGCGGTACACCAAGGCTGACCCAAATCACATGGCCGAGGTCGGACCTGTGGGGCCCGATGGAAAAGAGATCCCCGTTAGCTTAGTTTATGGGCAAGTAGAATTAGCCGCAAAGTATTCCCAACAGGATTGTAGGCTAGACCGCCTGTTGGATGGTATAGAGGAGGAATTTAGTCAGTCTGCATGACTATGTAATTAAAGTGACATGTATAATGCCTTCTAGTCGGATTGTAGATCATTTGTCATGGCGGACCTTTTCGCTTCAAGCTCGGGACCCGATAGTCCGGAGTGTATCCGAATACCCGCTCAGTTATATAAGAACCGGGGTATGCGTGGAGACCAGGCGTAGGGGTCATTCATGCTTGAACAGACAAGTGCCCAACTAGTTATGTTATATTACATGGGTAGTAAGAAACATCTTCCAGGGAGAATAGTTCCGTTAAGGGTTCCTTTCCCTGGGTAAGCATGCCCTAAAGTGCATGTCCGGACTGCGATAGGAAATGCAGGAAAAAACATCTGGGGGCAGATATGGAAAATAAATAAAAATCATCTTTTGTTCGTCGACCGAATATTCCCTTAAGAACGCTAGCTTTCGGCTTCACCCAGTCTGAGGTACACATCCGGCTGACCCGGTAGTAACAATCGCAGAGGTGCTCCCCTTATGCCCTAGCCGAATTAACAGGAACATAGGGCATAAATACAAGAGCCAGGCAACCCAGCTTGGCCAAAACTTAAGTCATATCGATGCATATAATGGCGAAAAAAGGTACATGTGGAAGCATAACACATGTGCGGGGCACGAGGCCCAAATAAATAATCAAGCTTCTGTGAAAGAAGCCCCCAAGTATGATGACTGCGGCTAGCGCATCTGTAATGTGCAAACGAGGCGCAAGTTGTCCTTTGAAGGCCTGGAGAAAGAATAAAAGAAAGAAAGAAAGAAAATAAGACAGATAATGTATAAAAAATGGGCAGAGGAAGGGGACGGACACAGGGTCCGGCGCTAGGCGTAGAATCTTCGGATCCTGGCTGCGTTCCATGGGTTCGGCTCGAGTCAATTAGTCGATGCATCCCGCAGTCGGTACGCTCCACCGGTCAGAACTTGGTCAATAATGAAGGGACCTTCCCATTTGGGCTCGAGCTTGTTCTTTTTCTTATCCGGCAGATGTAGAACTAGTTCGCCAACGTTATAAGTTTTGGCCTGTACTTCTCTACTTTGGTATCTGCGAGCCTGTTGCTGATAAAATGCGGAACGGGCTTTTGCCACATCGCGCTCCTCCTCCAAGGTGTCCAGACTGTCCTGCCGATCAAGCTCGGCTTCTGTTTCTTCGTACATGTGCACTTGAGGTGAGTCATGAATTATGTCACAGGGCAAGACTGCCTCTGCGCCGCACACCATAAAGAAGGGTGTATATCCGGTACTACGGTTCGGCGTGGTCCGCAGCCCCCAGAGTATGGAGTCGAGCTCCTCTACCCAGTGCGTGTTAGACTCCGTTAAGGACCGCACTAGCCTGGGTTTAATGCCGCTCATTATAAGACCGTTCGCGTGCTCCACTTGACCGTTGGTTTGTGGGTGATAGACCAAAGCATAATCGAGCCTAATGCCCATTTTGCTGCACCAGAATTTTACCTCATCAGCAGTAAAGTTCGTGCCGTTGTCAGTGATGATGCTGTGAGGGACGCCATAATGGTGTACGACCCCGGATATGAAGTCTATCACCGGTCCGGATTTGGCTGTTTTAACAGGTTTGGCCTCTATCCATTTGGTGAATTTATCCACCATGACCAGTAAGTATTTTTTCTTGTGGGTTCCACCTTTAAGGGGCCAACCATGTCAAGCCCCCAGACCGCGAAGGGCCACGTAATGGGGATTTTTGGAGGGCGGTGGGTGGCATGTGACTTTGATTTGCAAATACCTGGCAACCGGCGCAACGTTGGACCAAGTCCTGTGCATCTGCCCGGGCCGTTGGCCAATAGAATCATGTATGGAAGGCCTTGCTGACAAGAGCCCGGGCTGCGGCATGGTGACCGCCGAGTCTGGCGTGAATTTCTGCCAAAAGGTTCCATCCTTCCTCTTCGGAGATACACCTTTGAAGGACTCTGGTAGTGCTTTTTTTATACAATTCTCCCTCATGGACCCTGTAGGCCTTAGATCGTCGCACTATGCAGCGTGCCTCATTTTGGTCCTCCGGAAGTTCCTGCCTAGTTAGGTAGGCCAGGAATGGTTTTGTCCACGGGGCTATGATGGCCATTATTACATGGGCCGAAGGTGTTATTTCGGTGCCGGAGCCTCCAATTGTATCAGAGTGTTCGGTATCGGGTATTTTGGCCGGGTCTGGATTATTGTTACCGGTGTCCCCTTCCCATACTACGGATGGCTTGAACAGCCTCTCCAGAAATATGTTGGGGGGACCGCGTCGCATTTTGGCCGATGCGGGTGAGGATATCCGCCGCCTGATTGTTTTCCCGAGCCACATGATGAAATTCGAGCCCCTCAAACCGAGCTGACATTTTTAGGACAGTGTTGCGATAGGCCGCCATTTTTTGATCCTTGGCGTCAAAGTCTCCATTTATTTGGGATATTGCGAGGTTCGAATCCCCCCGCACCTCTAGGCGTCGAATACCCATGGATACTGCCATCCGGAGACCATGTAAAAGGGCCTCATATTCGGCTGCGTTGTTGGAGTCCGTATACATTATCGGGACTACGTATTGAACTATATCTCCGGTTGGGGACGTCAAAATGACGCCAGCCCCCAGACCAACCAACATTTTGGAGCCGTCGAAGTGCATGATCCAATTGGAATATGCGTCGTACTCTTTAGGGAGTTCGGCTTCTGTCCATTCGGCGAGAAAGTCGGCCAATACTTGTGACTTAATGGCTCGCTGCGGTTTGTAAGTTATGTCGGACGGGAGGAGCTCAATGGCCCATTTGGAAATACGGCCCGTGGCGTCGCGGTTGTTTATAATATCATTAAGTGGAACTTCCGAGGCTACTGTTATCGAACACTCTTGAAAGTAGTGTCGCAGCTTCCGGGATGCCATGAATACCGCGTATGCTATCTTTTGATAATGCGGGTACCATGACTTGCATGGAGTAAGGACAGTGGATACATAGTAGACCGGCTTTTGAAGGGGGAATTTACTTCCGTCCGTTTCTCGTTCGACGACGAGCACTGCGCTCACAACTTGATGAGTTGCCGCAATGTATAACAGCATTGCTTCGCCAATGTTTGGCGCGGCCAGGACCGGGTTGGTTGCCAATATGGCTTTTATTTCTTCCAATCCGGCTGTGGCGGCGTCCGTCCACTCAAAGTGTTCGGTGCGCCGAAGGAGGCGATAAAGGGGTAATGCCTTTTCTCCCAGGCGGGAGATAAAGCAGCTTAGAGCCGCCACGCATCCGGTTAATTTCTGGATTTGTTTGAGGTCTGTTGGGATATCCAACTGTGACAGAGCTCGGATCTTGGCCGGATTTGCTTCAATTCCTCTGCCGAATACAATGAAGCCCAGGAGCTTTCCGGCAGGCACGCCGAAAACGCATTTTTCCGGGTTGAGCTTGATGTCATATGTTCGGAGGTTGTCGAATGTGAGTCTCAAGTCATCTACTAGAGAGTCGACATGCTTAGTTTTGACGACCACATCATCTACATATGCCTCCACTGTTTTGCCGATCTGGTTTGCCAGACATGTCTGAATCATGCGCTGATATGTTGTGCCGGCGTTTTTGAGCCCAAAGGGCATTGTGTTGAAGCAGAAGGGGCTGTATGGTGTGATGAATGCCGTTGCGGCTTGGTCGGGCTCCGCCATCTTAATTTGGTGGTAGCCGGAGTATGCATCGAGGAAACACAATGAGTCATGTCCTGCGGTAGCATCGATAATTTGATCAATGCGGGGGAGGGGGAAGGGATCCTTTGGGCAGGCCTTGTTGAGGTCCTTGAAATCGACGCACAGGCGCCAAGATTTATCCTTCTTTGGTACCATCACCAGGTTTGCTAGCTAGTCCGGGTGTTTTATTTCTCTAATGAATCCGGCCTCCAATAACTTGGCTAGTTCCTCTCCCATAGCTTGTCTCTTAGGTTCAGAGAAATGCTGAAGAGCCTGCTTGACCGGCTTGAATCCTTTTCGGATATTGAGGCTGTGCTCGGCCAGCCTGCGTGGGATTCCTGGCATATCTGAGGGATGCCAGGCGAATATGTCGCAGTTCTCGCGCAGGAAATCTCGTAGTGCAGCGTCCACGGCGGGGCTTAACCGTGCCCCGATAGTGGCTGTTTTTGTAGGGTCCGTTGGATGGACTTGGATTTTGACTGTTTCATCCGCTGGTTTAAAGGAGGTAGACTTGGATCTCTTATCAAGTATCATGTCGTCCCTATCCACCATGGAGCGCAGCGCAGTCAGTTCCTCGGCCGCGAGGGCTTCCGATAATGCCTCGAGGGCCAATGCGGTTGTCTTGTTTTTGGCGCGGAGTGTTGTGCTGGATCCTGGGCTCCACATTATGGTTGCAGCATCCGAGAAGAATGGAAAGAGGTGGAAAAGGGGGAGCAAAGCAACCGTGAGTACTCATCCAAAGTACTCGCAAGCAAGGATCTACACTACATATGCATCGGTATTAATGAAATGGGTAGTATCTGTGTACTGAACTGCAGAATGCCAGAAGAGAAGGGGAAAGCCTAGCCTATCGAAGACTAGCATCTTCAAGCAGCTTCAAGCATCTTGCAGCATCAGAAGAGATAAGAGTAGCATAAAGTAAAGTAGTAGTAGTGTCATCAACCTCGCCAAGAGATCCTCCCTCGACTCCCTACGAGAAAGCAATCCCAGAGCCATACTATCCATTTCTCATCTCAAGTATCCAGTTCTAGTTGTATCGATTGGAATACAACTCCAAGTGTCCGTTGCCGTAGGATAGGCTATCAATAGATGTTTTCTTCCCTGTAGGGGTGCACCAACTTACCCACCATGCTCGATTAACTCCAGTCAGACAAACTTTCCTGGGTCATGCCCGGCCTCGGCCAAACAATACGCCACAACCCGACCTAGGCTTAACAGAGAGGTCAGTACGCCGGACTAAACCTATGCCCCCAGGGGTCATGGACCATCACCTCGGGAACTCCTGCACATTGCGAACGCGGCCGGTGAGCAGACCTAGCTACCTCCTTAAAAAGGCAGGTGCTTACGCAGTCCAACCAGACGCGCACCACTCACTCGTTGACGTCTATTAAGCTTCGGCTGATGCATACGACGCAGAACGCCCATACTATGCCCACGTGATGGTTAGTGCTATCAGGCTAGAGGCCCCTCGGATCAAATATCCAAATCGTAGTGGATTAGGAGCACGCGGTAGCGAGCAGAGACTCATGATCGATGTGACCCCGTCACCCCGTCTCGAGGACTTGCGGCAAGGGCTAAGAATGACCGGCCACGCCTCGTAATTATCTCGCGGGCACCTTCCAGGTCAACCCGACTCCACATCACTCGCAATTAAGCTCGCGCGGGTACCTCTGAGGGCCGACCCGTCTTTAGTAACATGGTTCAGTGTAAAGTCATAGTAACCATAGTAATTGTGTGTCTAATGCCAAGGGGAACCCTGAGGAACCACCCTCGATGGATTCCACTCAATGTAGTCATCAAGGTGAACGTAAGAGGAACCACCCTCGAGGTTCACACTTGAGGGGTTGCACGACAGAGTCGTATCGGAAGTGGTTAAGGAGGAAATCACCCTCGATGATCACGAACGAATAGCTACACTACAGAGATCTCATCAGGAGTGATGTATGAGGTGTCACCCTCGGCACTCGATAGTAACTCTGCAGAGTCATACAACTAGGGGGTGATGTGCGGTGTCGGGGCCTGGATGTCGATCACGTTGATCGAGTCATCAAACCTAAAGCGGGGCAACTAGGACAATGTGGGGGTCACTGATGGATCACTAACCAACCTATAATAAGCAGTTTAGGATAAAGCAGGTAAGGTACAATTAGCAGGTTACAAAAGAAGGCTATGCATCAGATAGGAGCAAACAATAACAATAGCAAAATCTAATGCAAGCATGAGAGCATGGAATGGGTGATATCGGGATGATCAAAGGGGGGCTTGCCTGGAAGCTCTGCTGTAAAGGAAGAAGGGTCATCAGAGACATAGTCGATCACAGGGGCAGCATCGATCTCGGGGTCTACCGGAGAGAAGAGGGGGAAGAAACAATAAATATAAAGCAAACAAAGCATAACATGGCAATACACTGGGCCGGGTCTGACCTAACGTATGGCTACACGATAAAGATGAAGGGGGGATTTAACCGAGAACGTTTTCCCGGTTCCGGACCTCTGTCAGACAGATGACCGGGGGGGAATGTTCCATGTTCAGATAGTTAGAGGCATCTGACAGGTAAACGGACTGTGCATTCGGATTCATTGGATTTTTCTGAGCAACTTTCATGTAGAAAACATTTTTATCTGATTTACGGATTAATTTCGATGATTTTTCAAAGTTTTAAATATTCTGAAATTAATAGTAATTCGAAAATAATGATTAAAACGCTAGGAGCACCCAGCACAGTGTACGCAAAAGTGCACCCAGTGGCTGACAGGTGGGCCAGGGGGGTCCAGGTTGACCAGTCAATGTTGACTGGTCAAACAGGGTGTGGGGCCCCCTGTCATACACACATTTATTTAACTACCTATTTTAATTAACTAATCTAGTTCATTAGTTTAGTTAAACCTAATTAATTAAGTTAATTAACCAATTAATTAATTAATTAATTTTATTTAAAAAAACTTTGGGGGAGCTGGGCCCCACGGCCCAGTGGCACAAGGCCATAGCGGGGCGGGTTATCGGGGTTGCGGGCGTTGGCGCCCGTATGCTCGAGTGCCTAGGAGGGCGCGCCCCGACGGCCACGACGAGGCTGACCGGCGGGGCGGTGGCCAGTGCGGAGACCGTGGGCGACAGCGCGGTAGGGGGTGGGAGTGTGGCGGTTGGAGGAGGCAGCGGTGGCAGTGGCCGCGGGAGCAGCGCGTGGTGGAACGGCGCTGGCGCACGGTGGAGGGCCGATGGCCATGGCGCGGCGACGTGGTCGGGGGGCGCAGCCGCGGCGCAAGCGGGCGGC
>NC_041386.1:320761171-320817932 GCF_002162155.2 Triticum dicoccoides | reverse complement strand
AGGCGGGCGGCATTCGGCGGCGGGGCGGCGCGAGGGCCGGCGGCTGGAGCCGCGACAGCGGGAGTGGGTGGCCGCGGCGGCCTCAGGCTGCAGCGGTGGCGATGGAAGAGCAGCAGCAAGCAGCGGGGCAGCACGGGCCACGATGGCTAGCGACGGGCGGACAGCTGCGGGATAGAGGCGGGGCGTTGTGAGCGGAGGCGAGCAGTGGGCTGATACATCTCCATCGTATCTACTTTTCCAAACACTTTTGCCCTTGTTTTGGACTCTAACTTGCATGATTTGAATGGAACTAACCCGGAGTGACGTTGTTTTCAGCAGAATTACGATCGTGTTATTTATGTGCAGAAACAAAAGTTCTCGGAATGACCTGAAACTTCACGGAACAACTTTTCGAAAATAATAAAAAATCCTTGCAAAAGATGAAGGCCAGGGGGGCCACCACCTGTCCACGAGGGTGGGGGCGCGCCCACCTACCTCGTGGGCCCCCTGGAGCTCCTCCGACCTCAACTCCAACTATATATATATTTGGTTTCGGGGAGAAAAAAATCAGAGAGAAGAATTCATCGCGTTTTACGATATGGAGCCGCTGCGAAGCCCTAAAACCTCTCGGGAGGGCTGATCTGGAGTCCGTTCGGGGCTCTGGAGAGGGGAATTCGTCGCCATCCTCATCATCAACCATCCTCCATCACCAATTTCATGATGCTCACCGCCGTGCGTGAGTAATTCCATCGTAGGCTTGCTGGACGGTGATGGGTTGGATGGGATCTATCATGTAATCGAGTTAGTTTTGTTAGGGTTTGATCCCTAGTATCCACTATGTTCTGAGATTGATGTTGCTATGACTTTGCTATGCTTAATGCTTGTCACTAGGGCCCGAGTGCCATGATTTCAGATTTGAACCTATTATGTTTTCATCAATATATGAGAGTTCTTCATCCTATCTTGCAAGTCTATAGTCACCTATTATGTGTTATGATCCGTTAACCCCGAAGTGACAATAATCGGGATACTTACCGGTGATGACCGTAGTTTGAGGAGTTCATGTATTCACTATGCGTTAATGCTTTGGTCTGGTACTCTATTAAAATGAGGCCTTAATATCCCTTAGTTTCCATTAGGACCCCGCTGCCATGGGAGGGTAGGACAAAAGATGTCATGCAAGTTCTTTTCCATAAGCACGTATGACTATATTCGGAATACATGCCTACATTACATTGATGAACTGGAGCTAGTTCTGTGTCACCCTATGTTATGATTGTTACATGAGGAACCGCATCCAGCATAATTCTCTATCACCGATCCATTACCTACGGGCTTTCCATATATTGTTCTTCGCTTATTTACTTTTCCGTTGCTATTGCTATCATCACTACAAAATACCAAAAACATTACTCTTGCTACCGTTACCCTTTGCTACCGTTACCACTACTATCATATTACTTTGCTACTAAACACTTTGCTGCAGATACTAAGTTTCCAGGTGTGGTTGAATTGACAACTCATCTGCTAATACTTGAGAATATTCTTTGGCTCCCCTTGTGTCGAATCAATAAATTTAGGTTGAATACTCTACCCTCGAAAACTGTTGCGATCCCCTATACTTGTGGGTTATCAAGACTATTATCTGGCGCCATTGCCGGGGAGCATAGCTCTATTCTTTGAGTCACTTGGGATTTATATCTGCTTATCATTGTGAAGAACCTGAAAGATCCAAGAACTAAGATTTATCCCTCAACTACGAGGGGAGGTAAGGAACTGTCATCTAGCTCTGCACTTGATTCACCTTCTGTTTTGAGTAAGCTTGCGACACCTAAACCCGCTTATGCTATTCGTTCTGATATGTTGCATGTTATTGATGATGCCACTTCTGCTATACATGATACTTATGATGAAACTACTTCTATGCTTGATACTACTGTGCCACTTGGTGAATTTCTTGATGAACAACTTGTTAGGGCTAGAGAGAATGAAAATATTGAATCTGATAATATTGATGAAAGTGATGATGAAGACTCACCTGTTATTCCTGAGGGTTATGTTTTTGATAAAGAAGCTTCTTTAGCTATTTTAGCTTGTAAAGATAGATACGAGCTCAAGAGGTTATTAGCTAAATGGAAGCAACAATCTCTTAATGCTAGAATGAAACCTGACCCTAATTTTGCTACTTCACCTATCTTTGTTACTGATAAGGATTGTGAATTCTCTATTGATCCTGATATAATTACTTTGGTTGAATATGATCCTTTTCATGGCTATGAATCTAAAACTATTGTGGCACATCTTACTAAATTAAATGATATAGCCACCCTGTGCACTACTGATGAGAGAACTCATTACTTTTATATCCTTAAATATTTCCATTCTCATTAAAGGATGATGCTAAGATATGGTTTAATTCTCTTGATCCTGGTTGTGTGCGTAGTCCCCAGGATAGGATTTATTACTTCTCTGCTAAATATTTCCCTGCTCATAAGAAACAAGCTGCTTTAAGGGATAAATATATTTTTGTGCAAATTGAAGAAGAGAGTCTCCCACAAGCTTGGGGGAGGCTTCTCAAGTTACTTAATGCTTTGCCTGATCATCCTCTTAAGAAAAATGAAATACTTGATATCTTTTATAATGGACTAACTGATGCCTCCAGAGATTACCTGGATAGTTGTGCTGGTTCTATTTTTAGGGAAAGAACATCGGATGAAGCTGTAATTCTATTGAATAATATGTTGACAAATGAAAATAATTGGACACTTCCTGAGCCAGCTTTGGAACCAAGTCCTGAGCCTATTCCTAAACCAACTCCGAAGAAGAGGGGTATTCTATTTCTCAGTCCTAAAGATATGCAAGAGGCAAAGAAATCTATGAAAGAAAAAGGTATTAAAGCTGAAGATGTTAAGAATTTACCTCCTATTGAAGAAATACATGGTCTTAATATACCGCCTGCTGAAGAAACATATGATCTTAATCCTTTACCTATTGAAGAAACTCATGGTCTTGATAACCCGACACAGGTAGTAAAGGTAAATTCTCTCTATAGATATGATAAAGCTGAAATCCCATTTACTAAGTTTGCTAGCCCATGCTTAGATGAGTTTGATAAATTTATGGTTAAGCAAGAAGATTTTAATGCTTATTTTGGTAGACAATTGAAATACAATTCAAATATGCTTGAACACTTGGGTGATTATATGGCTAATGTCAAAGGTGAACTTAAACTTATTAGTAAACATGCTTCTATGGTTACCACTCAAGTAGAACAAGTACTTAAAGCTCAAAATGATTTGCTCAATGAATTGAATAGTAAGAATAATGATAATGCTATTAGAGTTATGACTAGAGGTGGTAGAATGACTCAGGAACCTTTGTATCCTGAAGGCCACCCTAAGAGAATTGAGCAAGATTCTTAGAGAAATAATGTGGATGCACCTAGTCCTTCTAATAGGAAGAAAAAGAAAAATGATAGGACTTTGCATGCTTCTAGTGAACCTGTTATTGAAACACCTGAGAATCCAAATGATATTTCTATCTCTCATGCTGAAACACAATCTGGTAATGAACCTGAAACCAGTGATAATGTTAATGATAATGTTCATGATGATGCTCAACCTAGTTGAAAGGGCATTTCCCTACTTTTTGTTTTGGATGATGATGACAACCCTTTGTGGTCTAAACGTGTGCTATATGTTTCAGGTTCTCGATGCTTAGGCTTACATCAGATTGCTATTATCTCTCGAAGGAAAAGATCGAAGACGTGTCCTCTACGTTTTTATTTTCTTTGGTCGTAGAGTACCCGTACTATCAAGAGGGAATCCTCATTAGGAAGCTCTGGGGGAATCAGTTCACGTACACTTTTCTCACCCTCTCTTTGCCTTCCTCAGATGTGTGAGAGTGAGAGTTTTCCTTGTCTCTTCCCCTCTTTCCTGCTCACTGTTTCTGCCCAGCGGTTGTACCGCTCTTTGGAGCGGTTGTACCACTGGGTCTTGTCGCTCACCAGCTTTTGCTCGAGTGGTTGTACCGCTGCCTCCCGGCGGTGGTTCCGTCCATGTACCGCTCAAGTACCGCTCTCGCCTCTGGTTTGATGCTGTTCTTGGGCGGTAGTGGCCCGGTTGGTCCGGTCGTTCCTTGATGACCGGTACCACCGGTGGTCCGAGCGGTTCTTCCGCTCAGAACTTAGCCGCCCAAGAGCTCAAGGCCATGCGGTTGTTCCGGCCAGGCACCGCCCAAGTACCGGTCAAGCCCCTGTTTTGATGCGGTGGTTATGCGGTAGCCAGGCGGTTAGTCCGATTATCTTTCTTAGCCGGTACTACCGCCCGCCTGTCCGGTTGTACCGCTTGGTAGGGTTTTGCTGTTACACTGTGAGTCCCGGTTGTACCGGGACGAGGACCGGTTGTACCGCTGCAGTGCAAAAATGCAGTAACGGTTGGATTTGTGGGGAGACTACTTAAGGGGGCTTCTCCCACCTACCACTTCTACCTTTGACCTCTCTCACTCCACCATTGATGCCCTTCAAGCTCTCTTGCCCGATCTCTCTCTCTCTAGCCACTCAAACTTGTTGATTTGCTAGGGATTGAAGGAGGAGACCTAGATCTACACTTCCACCAAAGGATATTTGGTTCCCCCATACTTTCTTGTGTGGATTTTGTTACTCTTTGGTGTTTGAGCACCCTAGATGGTTGAGGTCACCTCGGAGCCATATTCCATTGTGGTGAAGCTTCATGGTTTTGTTGGGAGCCTCCAATTAAGTTGTGGAGAGAGCCCCAACCTTGTTTGTAAAGGTTCGATAGCGCCTTCAAAGGCACCAATAGTGGAATCACGACATCTCGCATTGTGTGAGGGCGTGAGGAGAATACGGTGGCCCTAGTGGCTTCTTGGGGAGCATTGTGCCTCCACACCGCTCCAACGGAGACGTACTTCCTCTCAAAGGGAAGGAACTTCGGCAACACATCCTCGTCTCCACCGTCTCCACTCTTGGTTATCTCGTGCCTTTATTTAAGCAAGCTTACTTGTTTCATATCTCTTGCTTGCTTGTGTACCTATCCTCGTTGTATCATATAGGTTGCTCACCTAGTTGCATTTCTAGACAACCTATTTTGATGCAAAGTTTAACTTGTTAAAGAAAAGCTAAAAATTGTTAGTTGCCTATTCACCCCCCCCTCTAGGCAACCATATCGTTCCTTTCAATTGGTATCAGAGCCTCGTCTCTTTATTAAGGACTTTACCGTCCAAAGAGTATGGTTGATACCGTAGACGGTGTGGAGGAACACTCTGGTGTGAATCCGATATCGTCTACGGGAGATGGGGGAACTTCGGTCTCTCGTGAGGAGTTCAATGTGGCCTTGGAGACATTGAAAACCTCCATGACGACCGAAGTCGAAAGCATGTTTACTAAATTTCTTGAGGGGCTTAAACTATCCACCGCACCGTTGAAAGTGGGTGATCCTGCCAACAAGGTGACGGATGCTATCCCCGACAAGGGGGGAGCTAGTAGTGAAAAGGCTCCTTCTTCTAGTGGCAAGAATGGCACCGGCATCTTTGCCCATGTGGAACCACCACTTGTTTATGGTGGACCGGTTCCTTCCACTCATTTGAATCATGCCGGTCCTCCCCCTAAGATTGTGAAAAATGAGGATTTTGATTCTTGGGTTTACCGCTTTAAACGTCATTTAAATCATGTGAACACTAACCTTTGGAGAATCATTGAAGAAGGTTTCTATCCACATGATCCAAGCAACTTCACTCCTCGAGAAGCCGCGGAAAATCAATTCAATGAGAATGCTCTCTTCATCATTCAAGATGCTATTCCACCCGAAGACCTACCTCATCTTCGTCCTTTCGCCTTGGCCAAAGATGCATGGCATTGTGTCATGTCTCTCTACCGGGGAAGCGCAAGCATTCAATGCTCCAACTATGAAGTGGTACAAGATGAGGCCGATGAGTTTGCAATGAAGGAAGATGAAGAACCTCGTGAGCTCTATCGGAGAGTAACCAAACTCGCGGTCTCACTACGAGATCACGGGAGCAAGGACACAGATGACAATTGGATCAAGCGCAAATTCCTCAAGGCAATGATGCCCTATCACAAGGCCATGTCCTCCGTCATTCATCAAAGACTGGACTTCCACACTTTGACCTCAAGCGAAGTGTTGGATGAGTTTGTGGCCATGAACATTTTGGACAAGACCGCCGACAATGCGGTGCTCCGTTATCAACGAGCAAAGAAGCCTAACCTTGCATTGAAGGCCAAGCTCATAGTGGAAGACGAAGAAGAGGAAGAAGAGGAGAGCAACCCCGACGATACGAAGTATGCATATCATGAACACATGGCACTTGCTTCAAGGCAATTTTGGAGCAAGAAAAACTCAAGGCCAAACTTTAGCAAAAACAACTCGAGTGGTACAAGGGGCAAGCAATGTGTAAGGACTTGCTACAATTGCGGCAACGTGAGTCATTTCGTTGCGGAATGCCCGTATGAGAAGAGGGAAGACAATGGTGGCAAACTCATCCGAAAGGACAAGGCCAAGTCGTTCCCCAACAAGAACAACTTCACCAAGAAGACTCATCCCAAGGCCTTGGTTGTGCAAGAAGAGTACAATGAGGACGATGACGATGATGAAGATGATGAGTCGGTTGCCATGGCCTCCGTTGCCATTGCAATAACGTCACGGGTGTCTCTCTTCGACTCACCCAACGAGAGCATCACCGCCAAGTGCCTCATGGCTAAATCCACCAACAAGGTAACCTCCAACATCAAAACTACCATCATTAATCATCCCTCCCCAACGGATAGCATTAATGAATTTGAGGGAGCTAATGTGGAGGCTAACGAGTTTGAGGCCTTTATGGGAAAACTCAAGGGAAAATCCAAGAAGCACTTTATTGCTCTCTTGGAACAACTTGGTGAGGCCAATGACATGATCGAGGCTCACGAGACACCATCTCTAAGATGGAAGGACATAGTCGTGACTATGCCAATGAGATTTCGGATCTTTCCAATGCTCTTGAGGAAGAGCGTGGTCTTCGTTTGGCTCTTGAGGAGTCACACAACGTAGATCATGCTAAGTTAGAGAAAGATTATGATCATGCCCTTGTTGTTTCTCGTGTGCTAAATTCCGAGAAGGCCAAACTCGGGGTTGATCTTGCTAGACTCAAAGAGGAGTTTGATATACTTGACAAGGCCCACAAGGCCTTGAAGGGTATTCACACTAGTCTCAAGGAGTCTCATGATCAACTCCAAGTGAAGCTAACTAAGGAGAAAGCAACTTTTCATCATATGATTTTAATTGATAATGCAAATGCTACTAACCCGTGTTGTGAGCATATACATCTTGTTGAGGAAAATGCTAAGTTGAAGGAGCAACTTTAGAGAGGTCTTGCGACTTGCATACAAGGCAAGAAGAACCTCAACAATCTCTTAACCAACCAAAAGGGAGGTGTGGCCAAGGAAGGGGTTGGGTATGTCCCCGACTCCAAGAACAAGAAGAAGAATGACAAGACCAAATGGCCTCCTCCTCTCATGCAAACCTTTGTGAGGGAGGGAGAGAGTGCCCCCGAGGAGAAGAAGAAGAATAATGTCAAGAAGGGCAATGTCACCCCTCCCAACAAAGCCGGCGATTTTAATCCTTCTTATGTGTTATGTCGTGCTAGTGATGGGCATGTTTATGCCAAATTTGTTGGTTCTCTTAATGAATAGATTGAATGGTCTATTTGGGTTCCTAAGACCCTTGTTACTAACATCAAAGGACCCATTACAAAATGGGTACCTAAAACCAAGCATTGATCTCTTGTAGGTGTTTGTTTCCGGTGGTGGATCATGGTTGCTTGATAGCGGAGCTACAAATCATATGACCGGAAGCAAGGATTTGGTGGTGGACGTGCACAAGGTTCCATCTATGCCCACCAATGTTGAGTGGGGTGACGCCTCATCTTCTAAGGTATTGGGACTTGGCAAGGTGGTCATCTCTCATGATCTCACGATCGAGAAGGTCATGCTTGTTGAGTCCCTTGCATACAATTTACTCTCCGTTCGTCAACTTGCAATCATGGGCTTTGCCACTTTCTTTGATATCGATACCGTGGCCCTCTTGTGGAGCAAGACTCTTAAAGTAGCCTTTGTTGGGCATGTCGAGAACGGTCTATATGTGATTAACTTTTCGGAGTGACCCACTAAGACCGCGACATGCCTAATGGCTAAAGTTGATGTGGGATGGCTTTGGCATCGCCGTTTAGCCCATGTCAATATGAGATCTTTGCAAAGTCTCCTCAAGGGGGACCATGTCCGTGGACTAACGAATGTTAGTTTTGCTAAAGATCGTGCTTGCAGTGCCTGTATCAAAGGAAAGCTACATGAGAAGGCTCACCCTCCCACGACTATCATTTATTCAAAGAGGCCTTTGGAGCTCCTTCACATGGATCTCTTTGGGCCTCCATCCTTCGATAGTCTTGGAGGTAGGAAGTATTGCTTGGTGATTGTGGATGACTACTCAAGGTACACGTGGGTGTATTTCTTCAAGAGGAAGAGCGAGACCCAACAAACCGTCATTGACTTTGCAAATGAAGCACAACGTCAACACAATGCAAAGATCTTGACAATAAGAAGTGACAACGGCACCGAGTTCAAGAACTACACCTTGGATGAATTTCTTAGTGATGAGGGAATCAAGCATCAATATTCCGCACCATACACCCCTCAACAAAACGATGTTGCGGAAAGGAAGAACCGGACGTTGATGGATGCGGCAAGGACCATGATGGCGGAGTTCAAGTCTCCGTACAACTTTTGGGCCGAAGCCATCAACACCGCGTGTCATGCATCCAATCGGCTCTACCTCCGCAAGGGCTTGAACAAGACTCCATATGAGATACTCACCGGTAACAAGCCCAACCTCAAGTACTTCCGGGTGTTCGGGTGTAAGTGTTTCATTCTCAAGAAAGGTGTTCGGTTGTCTAAATTTGAGGCTAGAGCTCATGAGGGCATATTTGTTGGTTATGCTACAAACTCTCATGCTTACCGTGTCCTCAATAAATCCACGAGACTTATTGAGGAGACGTGTAACGTGGAGTTTGATGAGAGTAACGGCTCCCAAGTGGAGCAAAGTGGCACTTGTGATGTAGGTGATGAAATTCCTCCTCAAGCCATAAGAAGAATGGGTGTTGGTTTTATCCTACCCATTGAGGAACCCCTTGTGGCCGAAAGAGAAGGACAATGCTCCACTCAAGTGGATCCATCACCAACCCAAGGCCCACACGCTTTCGAAGAACAAAGTGAAGGCCCTCAACCTCATGAACAAGACCAAGGGCAAGATCATACTCAAGACGGTGTTGACACACCAAGTGATGCCCAAGGTCAAGTTCTCTCCCCCGAGCAAGTTCAAGATCAAGAACAAGTTCATGACGGCGCTCAAGATGATCAAGTAACCGCTCCTCAACTCACCACTGAGGAGGAATTAGAGCGTCGTGCCGCCAAGATTGCATCCAAGCTCTCCACCAAGGATCATCTCATGACGAATGTGCTTGGAAGCTTAAGAAAGGGGGTAAGCACTCGTAGACAATTAGCAAATTATTGTGAGCATCACGCGTTTGTCTCTTGTGTGGAACCCCACAAGCTCTATGAGGTTCTAGAAGATCCGGATTGGCTCAATGCCATGCACGACGAACTCAACAACTTCGAGCGCAACAAAGTGTGGAGATTGGTGCCAAGGCCAATGGGGAACCACAATGTCATTGGAACCAAGTGGATATTCAAGAACAAGCAAGATGCCCATGGGATTATCATTCGCAACAAGGCTCGTTTGGTAGCACAAGGCTACTCCCAAGTCGAGGGTATCGACTATGGTGAAACCTTTGCTCCCATTGCTCGTCTTGAATCCATTCGCTTGTTAATTGCATATGCTTCTCATCATAATTTTAAGTTACAACAAATGGATGTGAAGAGTGCTTTTCTTAATGGTCCCATTAATGAATTGGTTTACGTCAAGCAACCCCCCGGGTTCGAGGATCCCTACTTTCCCGATCATGTGTATCAACTCGATAAGGCGCTCTATGGCCTTAAACAAGCCCCACGTGCGTGGTATGACCACCTTACCGAGTTGTTACAAGACCATGGTTTTGAAGTTGGGCTAATCGACCCCACTCTTTTTACTAAGAAGGTCAAAGGGGAGTTGTTTGTGTGCCAATTATATATTGATGATATTATCTTTGGTTCTCCTAACAAAGCTTTCAATGAGGAATTTGCCGCTCTCATGACCTCAAAGTTCGAGATGTCCTCCATGGGAGAGTTGAAGTTTTTTCTAGGGTTCGAAGTGAAGCAAAGAAGAGAAGGAACTTTCATCAATCAATCCAAATACACTCAAGACATGCTCAAGAGATTCAAGCTAAGTGACGTCAAGCCGGCTTCCACTCCAATGCCCACCAAGTGCTAACTTGACTTAGATCCCAATGGTAAAGTGGTGGATCAAAAGGTATATCGTTCCATGATTGGATCCTTGCTTTACCTTTGTGCATCTAGACCGGACATCATGTTGAGTGTGGGAATTTGTGCACGGTTTCAAGCCGCACCTAAGGAAAGTCACTATGTGGCGGTCAAACGAATCTTTCGATATTTGGCTCATACCCCAAACTTTGGCCTATGGTACCCCAGAGGATCAAACTTCAAGCTTGTAGGGTACTCAGATTCTGATTGGGCGGGAGACAAAGTGGATAGGAAGTCCACTTCCGGAGGGTGCCAATTCCTTGGTTGCTCTTTGGTAAGTTGGTCTTCCAAAAAGCAAAGTTGTGTGTCTCTCTCGTCCACTGAGGCGGAGTATGTTGCCGCCGGTAGTTGTTGTGCTCAACTCCTATGGATGAGGCAAACTTTAAAGGATTACGGTGTCACTTGTGACAAAGTGCCTCTTTGGTGCGACAACGAAAGTTCCATCAAGATCTCTCTCAATCCGGTGCAACATTTCAAGATGAAGCATATTGAGATCCGGTATCACTTCATCCGGGATCACATTAGACGAGGAGAGATCGAGCCCAACTGTGTCAACACTCATGACAACCTTGCAGATATTTTCACGAAGCCCTTGGATGAAGCAAGATTTCGCGAGTTAAGGCATGAGCTAAATATCATTGATTCAAGCAATGTGGCTTGAACCCTTGCACACCCTACCATGCTCAACTTGTTGTCTAGCTTAGGTGTAGGCATGGACATAGGGGGAGTGTTGTTCTCTCAATGGACTCTCCCTCCCCCCATTATGCATAAATTGATTGTGTCTTTCACATTAGCCATATTTGATGGTACTTGTGCTTCAAAGACGAGTTTTGGTCATGGACCCAAGGATAATTCTTCGTGGTGCCATACCAATTGACTCAAACATAGGTGGCCTCGGCCACCGTCCTCTCTTCGGGGAGTTGAGGTTAGCCTTGCTGCTCTCGTGTTGTTTTCTCTCTTTCTCTCTTTGCTCTTTGTGTTAGGTTCTCCTAGGGTGTTGTTTCTCTCCTGTTTTTGTGCCCCTTCTTCCTCCCTTCGGATTGCACTCATTTGATCTTGGCTTGGGCTTAGGTGGTCGGGCGGTACAACCGGTACCACGAGCGGTTCTACCGCTGGTACCAGGTTGTGCTGTCCCAAGGGTTTCCGTTCGGTGCTTGGGCGGTTCCACCGCACACTCCCACGGTAACCCACATCCGGTACTACCGGTTGTTGCCGTGCGGTACTACCGCTACCTTCCAGGCATCGGAAGTACCGCCTCCATCCACCGGTCTGTAACAGACGAGCGGTACAACCGCTCCCCTAAGCGGTTCTACCGGGGCGTGCATACGGGCCTATATATTCTTGAAAGGGCTGAAGGGCTGTCCTTTTTCCCTTTGTCCTCGTTCCTCTTTTTCTTGCCCTAGCCGCCGGCCATCTCTACCCCTGCCCCGGAGTGCGTCTCGCGCTTCGGATCCTTGGCTCTCCGTGGATTCTCTCCGTGGAGGCCTTTCGATCTCTTCCCATGGATGGTGGTATTGCCTCGTGCTCTTTGCCTCTAGTTTTTGTTTAGGGTTATTCCTTGCCTAGGGCTTTTCCCATCTTTCCGCGTTTAGTGTTCGTTCTATGGCTTAGAAGAGTTCTTTGTTAGCCTCCTGTCTTGTTTGCAGCACTTAGAATTCAGAATATTGCTTGTGTGATTCGTATGACTCGGTTAGATCTATCTTCCCTGGTAGTGCCACTGTCAGCAGTTCTACCGCCCCTACGGGCGGTACAACCGCTGGAGCGGTACTACCGGCAGAAGATCCGGTACAACTGGAGTATATCAACCACTAAGCACTGTTCTATCTTCTCTGTTGTTGCAACTTGTTCCTTTTCTTCTAGTGGGTGCAATCCTCTCATCCTTGTTGGGTTTTTGTGTGTTCTTTTCGTGTGTGTGTTCAGGTGGCTCTAGTTCTCGCTCTGCTCCTCGCAAGACCAAGAAGAGGGCACGAAGGACCTTAAGACCGGTTGTGTCAGATGATGAAGAAGTTGTGATTCCCACCAAGCCCACTCGCCGTGAAAAGTCTGCAGCTGCTAAGCAACGTGTTGTCATGCCGTTGCATCGTTGGAAAGCCAAGGATTGGGAAGCCTACCGCTCAAAGAATCCGTATGAGGTTCCCATTGCTCCCCGTTGGACCACTGTTCAATTCCGGAATGAGATGCAAGTGCGGATTGTTCATGAACTCTTTGAGCACAACAAGAACAGATATGCCAAGCAGTGGACAATTGATTTTGATCATTGGAGAAACAACATGGAGTATTTTGGTGAGGCACTAGCTCTCTGTGAGGAGTTTGATCTTGTCAAGATCATGTCAGTCAACTGTGACTTTGATGTTCAACTTATCCATCAGTTCTATGCCACGGTTCACTTTGGAGAAGATGATGCGTGCACTCTCACCTTCATGTGTCGCGATGAATTGTTTCACGTTCCTTGGAGGGCTTTCTGCAATGCTATTGGGTACGAGGATACCGGTCTGCAAGGAAGGGGTGGCATTCGCTCTCATGATTTTCCTGAGTCCATGCCTAAGGAGAAGCTTGCCCCTCTGTACATTAGGGGCCGTGGGATTATTGGAGAATCCAAGGATTTGGAGAAGGTCTATGACATCATGCACCGAGTGTTCCGCAATGTGCTCTTGCCCAAGGTGGGCAATCAAGATGAGATTCATGGCTATCTGGTTGATTTGATGGTTGCTATGAAGACCATGGTTGGGACAGGGGCAACGTTTGATGTGTCCAATTGGTTGTGGCATGAGATGTACAACATGGTCATCTACCGTAAAGTCCCAATCTACGCTCCGTTTGTCATGTGCTTTCTGAACTCTGTGTGGGCTGTTCATCGTCCTGGAGAGCTCCTCACTTCTCCAGACAACCTCACTGTTCATGAGGTCAAGCTCCTTAAGAAGAAGAAGCATGCCGAGCCTCGCTTCCCTGAACATGCTCCTGAGGATGTCTATGCTACCTCTGACGATGAGGACTTTGAGCTGGAGCCAGGGGACAAGCCTTCGTGGGTGGCCAAACTTACTGCCAAGGTAAAGAAGACCTTTTGTCTCCAGGCTGACATCCAGAAGAAGATGTATGAGGCACATGTCAATGAGAAGCTCGCACGGCGTCGCCAAATTGCAATGATGAAGCACCTCAATATGCAGGTTCAGAGTGGCTCTGAGAAGAGCATCACCCCAGAGGAGCGTTGGATCTCTACCCATAGCACCTGGACTGATGATGAAGCCCCTCCCTAGCCATCATCCTCGTTTGCAGCAGCTGACAATGCCATGGGAGTATCTGATCATGACGACGATGATGACTCTAATGATGAAGATCCAGATGCGACTGAGGAGTCAGAGGAGGACGCCTGAGCTTTGGGGGAGAGGGTTCTATAGGTCTCGAGGATTTGCTTGGGTCGTTTTCTCTTGTTCTCGTGTTTTTGTGTTTGTTCGTGGACTCCGTGCTGTGTGTGAGACTTGCTAGACTTGCTACTCCGTTTATTCGTAGG
Organism: Triticum dicoccoides; assembly: GCF_002162155.2. Classification (NCBI taxonomy): domain Eukaryota; kingdom Viridiplantae; phylum Streptophyta; class Magnoliopsida; order Poales; family Poaceae; genus Triticum; species Triticum dicoccoides. The sequence goes on along the minus strand of NC_041386.1, from coordinate 320,803,962 downwards.
TCTTTATCTTATTATTGCCTCTAAGTATTATATTGTCTATCCTTTTGAGCTCAGAGTGATGAGTCTATAAAATCTAGGGGGAGTCTAGTCCTGAAAGTGTGCCCATGCTTTCTAAAAAAGCTAGTACTTGTTGGGGCACACATTCAGGGGGAGTTCCGTCTAGATTTCATTGACTTATCTCTTGCAAATCGTGTTGTTGTCATCATCCACCAAAAAGGGGGAGATTGAAAGGGCATTTCCCTACTTTATGTTTTGGATGATGATGACAACCCTTTGTGGTCTAAACGTGTGCTATATGTTTCAGGTTCTCGATGCTTAGGCTTACATCGGATTGCTATTACCTCTCGAAGGAAAAGATCGAAGACGTGTCCTCTACGTTTTTATTTTCTTTGGTCGTAGAGTACCCATACTATCAAGAGGGGATCCTCATTAGGAAGCTCTGGGGGAATCAGTTCACGTACACTTTTCTCACCCTCTCTTTGCCTTCCTCAGATGTGTGAGAGTGAGAGTTTTCCTTGTCTCTTCCCCTCTTTCCTGCTCACTGTTTCTGCCCAGCGGTTGTACCGCTCTCTGGAGCGGTTGTACCGCTGGGTCTTGTCGCTCACCAGCTTTTGCTCGAGTGGTTGTACCGCTGCCTCCGGGCGGTGGTACCGCCACCATGCTCTGCAATAGCTAGGGCGGTGGTTCCGTCCATGTACCGCTCAAGTACCGCTCTCGCCTCTGGTTTGATGCTGTTCTTGGGCGGTAGTGGCCCGGTTGGTCCGGTCGTTCCTCGATGACCGGTACCACCGGTGGTCCGAGCGGTTCTTCCGCTCAGAACTTAGCCGCCCAAGAGCTCAAGGCCATGCGGTTGTTCCGGCCAGGCACCGCCCAAGTACCGGTCAAGCCCCTGTTTTGATGCGGTGGTTGTGCGGTAGCCAGGCGGTTAGTCCGGTTATCTTTCTTAGCCGGTACTACCGCCCGCCTGTCCGGTTGTACCGCTTGGTAGGGTTCTGCTGTTACACCATGAGTCCCGGTTGTACCGGGATGAGGATCGGTTGTACCGCTGTAGTGCAAAAACGCAGTAACGGTTGGATTTGTGGGGAGACTACTTAAGGGGGCTTCTCCCACCTACCACTTCTACCTTTGACCTCTCTCACTCCACCATTGATGCCCTTCAAGCTCTCTTGCCCGATCTCTCTCTCTAGCCACTCAAACTTGTTGATTTGCTAGGGATTGAAGGAGGAGACCTAGATCTACACTTCCACCAAAGGATATTTGGTTCCCCCATACTTTCTTGTGTGGATTTTGTTACTCTTGGGTGTTTGAGCACCCTAGACGGATGAGGTCACCTCGGAGCCATATTCTATTGTGGTGAAGCTTCGTGGTTTTGTTGGGAGCCTCCAATTAAGTTGTGGAGAGAGCCCCAACCTTGTTTGTAAAGGTTTGGTAGCCGCCTTCAAAGACACCAATAGTGGAATCACGGCATCTTGCATTGTGTGAGGGCGTGAGGAGAATACGGTGGCCCTAGTGGCTTCTTGGGGAGCATTGTGCCTCCACACCGCTCCAACGGAGACGTACTTCCTCTCAAAGGGAAGGAACTTCGACAACACATCCTCGTCTCCACTCTTGGTTATCTCGTGCCTTTATTTAAGCAAGCTTACTTGTTTCATATCTCTTGCTGCTTGTGTACATATCCTCGTTGCATCATATAGGTTGCTCACCTAGTTGCATTTCTAGACAACCTATTTTGATGCAAAGTTTAACTTGTTAAAGAAAAGCTAAAAAATGTTAGTTGCCTATTCACCCCCCCTCTAGTCAACCATATCGTTCCTTTCACTAGTAATGATAATGATATAGAAATTGAACCTGTTGTTGATCTTGATAACCCACAATCAAAGAATCAACGTTATGATAAGAAAGACTTTGTTGCTAGGAAACATGGTAAGGAAAGAGAGCCTTGGGTTCAGAAACCCATGCCTTTTCCTCCTAAACCATCCAAGAAAAAGGATGATGAGGATTTTGAGCGCTTTGCTGAAATGATTAGACCTATCTTTTTGTGTATGCGATTAACTGATATGCTCAAGATGAATCCTTATGCTAAGTATATGAAAGATATTGTTACAAATAAAAGAAAGATACCGGAAGCTGAAATTTCCACCATGCTTACTAATTATACTTTTAAGGGTGGAATACCTAAGAAACTAGGAGATTCAGGAGTACCAACTATACCATGCTCCATTAAAAGAAACTATGTTAAAACTGCTTTATGTGATCTTGGAGCCGGTGTTAGTGTTATGCCTCTCTCTTTATATCGTAGACTTGATTTGAATAAGTTGACACCTAATGAAATATCTTTGCAAATGGCTGATAAATAAACTGCTATACCTGTCGGTATTTGTGATGATGTGCCTGTTGTAGTTGCAAACGTTACTATTTTAACAGACTTTGTTATTCTTGATATTCCTGAGGACGATAGTATGTCTATTATTCTTGGAAGACCCTTTTTGAATACTGCAGGGGCTGTTATTGATTGCACTAAAGGAAATGTCACTTTTCATGTTAATGGTAATGAGCATACGGTACACTTTCCGAGGAGACAACCTCAAGTTCATAGTATCAACTCTATTGGGAAAATCCCATCGAAATTTCTCCGGTTCCAAGTTATTCGGAATGAGTTCGTTAACAAGACTTGATCAACCTTGTTAGTGGATTCCTTTTGATGATCATGAGATGGATGAAACTAGAAGGCACAACCTTCTGTACCGTCCTTTTACTTTCTGTTATTTATATTAAATAAAATAAAAGTAGTATTTTTCTGTCTGTTATCTGATTATCCGTGCAATATAAAAATACCCTGAAAATAAAAGTTCTCCAAATGCCTTGAAATTTAAATATGATTTTTTCTGGAATATTTGAGAATATTTGGCACTGAGAACACAGCAGAGGGGTCATCCACCTGGCCACGAGGGTGGAGGGCGCGCCCTACCCCCTGGGCGCGCCCCCTGCCTCGTGGGCCCATGGTGGCCCTCCTCCACTTGTCCTTTCACCCACACACTCCTTCTTCCTCCCCCAAACACGAATATCCAGCTCAAACCCGAGTCCAAGCTCATTTTGCTGCCATTTTTGATCTCCTTGCTCAAAGCACCTCTCACAAAACTGCTTGGGGAGATTGTTCCTTGGTATGTGACTCCTCCACTGGTCCAATTAGTTTTTGTTCTAGTGCTTTATTCATTGCAATTTTTTGCTACTTAGGTGACCCTCTTCTTGAGCTTGCATGTCAAATTTATATGGTTAAAAGTAGTTTTGATGCATGATATAGGCCCTAGGCACTTGTAGGAGTAGTTGCTATCAATATTATTGAGTTTGGTTTACTTTTATTTTGAAGTTACTAAAATTTTTAGAATTTTTCAGAAAATAATGAAGAGACTTTTGACGGGCTCATCGAGCCGAAGCTCGAAGGAAAAGGCACAAAAGCCCAAGTATAATCTGCCTCGCACCGCGGAGGTTCGGTCGTGTGAATGGCCTTCCGATGATTTCTTGAGAGCAGCCGGGATTTATGAAGATTTTTATGAATTAGCTAAGAATGCAGGATTCACCGCTTTCCTCCATGACCAACGCGATCAGTATCTCCTACTCACAAATATCTTTGTGCAAAACTTTCATTTCCATTCTAGGAGCTCACCACCTACGGTGGATTTTTATTTATATGATGAGCATAAGGAGATGTCACTTTATGATTTTTGTCGGGTTTGTTTGGACCCTTTCGATGGCACGACAGAGGAACCACATCGCAGCGATGTGGATGGGTTTATTGATATCATCACTGTAGGGGAAACGAGGAAGGTTTCCGATGCACGAATCACTAGCATAAATTTTCCTGTTTTACGCTATTTTGCATTATTTGCTAGTCGTTGCTTAATTGGTCGCGGAAACTGTGGAAACCTTAGTGTCCTTGATATTATTATTTTGCTCCATGGTTTATTCAGTGATAACTCTGTTAGTATGGGCGGCATTATTGCTAAATGATTAAGTCTGAACCATACAAAGGGCCCCATCTTTGGAGGCATCTATGCTTCACGCCTAGCTGCACATTTTAACATACCTATTAGGCATTATGAGAAGGAAGAAAAAGTGTTGCCTCATGTTTATTTAGATTATAAGAGTATGGTGGCACATGATTTTATTGTTAAGAATAGGGAAGGAGAGCTTAAATACAAATTGTTCTTTGATAAACATCATCCTAAGACTATTACCCTGCCTGCTCCTTCCTTGTTTGATTTATCTGCAGGCCAATACTTTGTTCCGTTAGAGGCTATTCACGCCTATCGGAACCCTACATCAGCCACAGAGCCAGAGCCGGAACCACAAGTTGATCCTCCACGACAGTCTAATTACTAGTGGGATCCGGACATGATTGCCAACCAGTGGCAATCGGAGTCTTCTTCTTCGCAGTATGACCCCAACTATTATTATGGATATCCGCCAGGCCAGTCGTGGCCATAGACCAACTTAGGCCAAAAGCCTAAGCATGGGGGAGTACGTATTTCTCACCGACATCATTTATGTTCACACACTCATTGCCAAATGTCGGTGCTCATACTTTTTCATTGTATCATCCATGCTAGTTTATTTCCTTTTTATGCTTTCTTCTTGTGTGTTTAATAAACCTTAACAAAAACCAAAAGAATTAGTTGTAGCTTTTTAGCTAATTTTAATTTCCATGCTTGTAGTAGTAATTAAAAAGAAAACCCAAAAAGATTTCATGTTCTTCTTTTACTTGTTGGGAGCTCTCCCGTGTAAATAGTTTTATTTCTTTTCTTTTCTTTGGGGGTCGATAGGAGAAGACCATAATTAAATTGTTGAAGTGGCTTTTATATGCATTATTGTTGATCTGACGAAAGAGCCCATATTGCCTTGTCTTCTCCTGTTTATTGAATGCTTGCGGATTCCAGCTTAGTCCAATGCACGTGCACTATTATAATTATCCACATCGTTCGGTCGTGCAAGTGAAAGGCAATAATGATGATTATATGATGAACTTATTGAGATGAGAAAAGCTGGTATGAACTCGACCTCTCTTGCTTCTGTAAATATGATTAGTTCATCGTTCCTGATTCAGCCTATTATGAATAAACATGTTTGCAATGACAACTAGAGATCATAGTTCTTGTGCCATGCTTGATTAGCTAGGAGCTTATAATGGTTTACCTTGTGTGCCAACATGCTATTAAAATGGTTGTGATGTGGTATGATAGGGTGGTATCCTCCTCTGAATGATTTAAGTGACTTGACTTGGCGCATGTTCATGCATGTAGTTGAAACAAAATCAACATAGCCTTCACGATATTTATGTTCATGGTGGATTATATCCTACTCATGCTTGCATTCAGTGTTGATTAATTTTAATGCACGTTCATGACTGTTGTCGCTCTCTAGCTGGTCGCTTCCCAGTCTCTTGCTAGCCTTCACCTGTACTAAGCGGGAATACTGCTTGTGCATCCAACTCCATAAACCCCAAAGTTATTCCATATGAGTCCACCATACCTACCTATATATGGTATCTACCTACCGTTCCAAGTAAATTTGTATGTGCCAAACTCTAAACCTTCAAATAATTATCCTATTTTGTATGCTCGAATAGCTCATTTATCAACTAGGGTTGTCCGTATCTTCCATGTTAGGCGGGTTATTCTCAAGAGGAGTGGACTCCGCTCCTCACTCACGAGAAAAATGGCTGGTCACCAGGATGCCCAGTCCCATGCTTTATGCAAATCAAATCAAAATAATTGCAAACAAAACTCCTCCTGGGACTCTTGTTAGTTGGAGGCACTTGTTGTTTCGAGCAAGACATGGATTGATGCTTGTTGGTGGAAGGGGGAGTATAAACTTTACCATTCTGTTTGGGAACCGCCTATAATGTGTGTAGCATGGAAGATATTGCCATCTCTTGGTTGTTATGTTGACAATGAAAGTATACCGCTCAAAATATTATTCACCTCTACTTCAAAATCAACCTCTGGCACCTCTACAAATCCCTGCTTCCCTCTGCAAAGGGCCTATCTGTTTACTTTCATGCTGAGTCATCATCCTCTTATTAAAAAGCACCAGTTGGAGAGCACCACTGTCATTTGCATTCATTACTGTTAGTTTACATTGAGTATGACTTGACTGGATCTCTTTTACCATGAATTACAATGTCTAGTCAATCCTTGATCTTTAAAGGTGCTCTGCATTTATGTTTTGTGGTCTTAGAAAGGGCTAGCAAGATACCATCTTGTTATATCATATTATGATTGTTTTGAGAAAGTGTTGTCATCCGAGATTTATTATTATTGCTCGCTAGTTGATTATGCCATTGATATGAGTAAACTTGAGACCTAAGTGAATGTGGTTAGTCATAATCTTTGTTGAAAACTTGAATGCTGGCTTTACATATTTACAACAACAAGAGCAAACAGAGTTTGCTAAAGTTTTTCTTTATCACTTTCAGTTTATCAATTGAATTGCTTGAGAACAAGCAAAGGTTTAAGCTTGGGGGAGTTGATACGTCTCCATCGTATCTACTTTTCCAAACACTTTTGCCCTTGTTTTGGACTCTAACTTGCATGATTTGAATGGAACTAACCCGGACTGACGCTGTTTTCAGCAGAATTACCATGGAGTTATTTATGTGCAGAAACAAAAGTTCTCGGAATGACCTGAAACTTCATGAAATAACTTTTCGGAAATAATAAAAAATCCTTGCAAAAGATGAAGGCCAGGGGGTCCACCACCTGTCCACAAAAGTGGGGGGCGCGCCTGCCCCCCTAGGGCGCGCCCCCTACCTCGTGGGCCCCCTGGAGCTCCTCCGACCTCAACTCCAACTCTATATATTTGGTTTCGGGGAGAAAAAATCGGAGAGAAGAATTCATCGCGTTTGACGATACGGAGCCGCCGCCAAGCCCTAAAACCTCTTGGGAGGGCTGATCTGGAGTCCGTTCGGGGCTCCGGAGAGGGGAATCCGTCGCCATCGTCATCATCAACCATTCTCCATCACAAATTTCATGATGCTCACCGCCGTGCGTGAGTAATTCCATCGTAGGCTTGCTGGACGGTGATGGGTTGGATGGGATCTATCATGTAATCGAGTTAGTTTTGTTTGGGTTTGATCCCTAGTATCCACTATGTTCTGAGATTGATGTTGCTATGACTTTGCTATGCTTAATGCTTGTCACTAGGGCCCGAGTGCCATGATTTCAGATCTGAACCTATTATGTTTTCATCAATATATGAGAGTTCTTGATTCTATCTTGCAAGTCTATAGTCACCTATTATGTGTTATGATCCGTTAACCCCGAAGTGACGATAATCGGGATACTTACCGGTGATGACCGTAGTTTGAGGAGTTCATGTATTCACTATGTGTTAATGCTTTGGTCCGGTACTCTATTAAAAGGAGGCCTTAATATCCCTTAGTTTCCATTAGGACCCTGCTACCACGGGAGGGTAGGACAAAAGATGTCATGCAAGTTCTTTTCCATAAGCACGTATGACTATATTCAGAATACATGCCTAAATTACATTGATGAACTGGAGCTAGTTCTGTGTCACCCTATGTTATGATTGTTACATGATGAACCGCATCCGGCATAATTCTCTATCACTGATCCATTGCCTATGAGCTTTCCATATATTGTTCTTCACTTATGTACTTTTCCGTTGCTATTGCTATCATCACTACAAAATACCAAAAATATTACTCTTGTTACCGTTACCTTTTGCTACCGTTACAACTACTATCATATTACTTTGCTACTAAACACTTTGCCGCGGATACTAAGTTTCTAGGTGTGGTTGAATTGACAACTCAGCTGCTAATACTTGAGAATATTCTTTGGCTCCCCTTGTGTCGAATCAATAAATTTGGGTTGAATACTCTACCCTCGAAAACTATTGCGATCCCCTATACTTGTGGGTTATCATGGGAATATCGAGCGGGCACGGGACAGGCCGCGGGCACACGGAGCCGAGCTCCCTGTCATGGCGGTCAACGTGTGTGATGCGGAGCATCCCACGACCATCCCCATGGACGCCACCTCAACTATCCAAGCTCCAAGTGGACCAATGACAAGGGCTAGGGCACGTGCTATTCAATCCGAGGTGACATCACTCCTACTTGAGTTTTCTCCCTCTTCAAGTGAGACATGGCTACTGCCTAAGTCCGAGATACTATGTGTCATCAGGTACAACGCTCAAGACTCGGAGCTGAGGACTGTAGATGAAGAGACAGGCGTCAACACTCTGGACAGCCCAGAACTTCCGGCCAGAGCCCGGAACTTCCGGCCCCCGGAGCTTCCGGTCGCCGATGACTTCGACCAGCCCAGGCGTGCCAACTCTCGGGTTAGCCCAGACCCCGTCCCGGACCTTCCGGCGCCCGGAACCTCCAGCCTGCCCGGACCTTCCGGCCCCCGGATGCCAGCACATCTCCATCGCGCCAACTCTCTGGTTAGGCCGGACCATCCCCGGAACCTCCGGCGCCCGGAACTTCCGACCTAGCCCGGAACTTCCAGCCCTGCCTGCGCGCAGCCACTTGGGCCGAGGCCCGTGTACCCTTTCGTCACCTAGACTATATATACTCTATCCCGTACAACTTTCTAGGGTTAGTATTGGTTTAGCTCATTGAGAGATAGAGCATTTCTCATCCATATCGGATCTACTCCACGAGAGAGACCGCGGCCCCTCTACGGAGAAGATCCACCTTGGATTCAAGACCCCTTTACGGGAAGATCCCCTTGAGGATTCAAGACCTCCTCACGGAGAAGAACCAGCTACCCTTTTGTATCGTCCTTGGTTGTCCTTGGATTCGTGTATCGTTCTATGTACCCGAGGATCTAGCACATGTGTGACTTGTTCTTGTTAGTTTGAGTGTTCCTCTTGTGTTTCCCCTTGTGTTTTCCCCCGTTTTTCCTCGTTCCCCTCTTCGCGTTCATCGTGTTCTTCGCGGGATCCGCCCCTTTCGTGAAAGATTGGGCCACTAGGGTTCTACCCTACATCATCTTGGTATCTAGAGCCAGGTTGATCACGATTTCGGAGCCTCCCCGTTGTGTTTCTAGCCTAATTTTGTTGTTTTTCGTCCTAATCCGAAAATCCCCACCAAAAATAGCCCCAAATTGTTTTTGCGATTTGTTCGTGTGTTGAGATTTTGTTGGTTTTGATCCGTGAAGTTTGTGTGTGGCTCGTAGATCTTGCCTCCCCACCTTCTTTTCCTCCAATTTCTTCTTTTTCCCCTTCAGATTTGGGCTTTTCCCCAAGTTTTTCCGCCCAAATCCACGATCCCCAAGTCTCTGTTCTTGGCAGAATCCCGACCACCGGAACTTCCGGTCCAGCCCGGATATTCCGGCCCCCGGACCTTCCGGCCTTCCCTGGAACCTCCAGACCCCGGACCCTCCGTCTTGCCCGGAACTTCCGGCTTCGACAGAAAGTTTGCACTACTTCCACATCTCCGCCCAAATTCCACCAAATTTTGTTCCGGTGCTCACCATATACCATATATACTTCTGCATACCTCCACCATTTCCGCATAACCCAACATTTTTTGGACGCTCTCCGACACAATTGCTACTTTGAGGTTTGATAATTTGAGTTGTGGTACCGTATCCTTTTGTGTTTTGGCTATCTAGGTACGGTTCGACATCGACATCACCGCTGCTCATTTTCTCCACGGACGCGTCATCAACAATGACCACCTCGACTACGACTTGGTATTCATGCCACCATTTTGACACCATACCGGAAGCAAGACCGGTAACCTCATCTTGGTATTGGACATATCACTCTTGCCATTACATTGATAGTCATCATAGCCTTACTCCTTTGCATTGCTTACCCATCGAGACTAGACATTGAGTATTGCCGGCAACAAGACTTGTGCACATTAGTGATCATACTTCCCATAGCATACATACATCATTGTTGCCTATATTGGTATCATCTCTTGTGTCACAAAGTTGTCATCGCATACTCACTTGCTATCTTGGTTCGTCAAGCATTGCATGAGAAAAGAGCTCAAACATCAAAGAGCCAAACAAGCTTTTAAGCAAAGAGGATGGATAAGCAAAGAGCTTTTAAGCAAGAACCATAGCATCATACAACATTAAGATTGTCATACTCGGTCATCTTGGATCATATCATAACAACACCTTGCATACAAAGTATTTGGGATAGAAGTCGTTACATTTTTGCTAAGTAGGTTGTGCACAAGTTCTTGTATCCGCCTATCGTGCAATCGTGCAAGCGTCTCTCTAGTGTTATGCAACAAGAGCATTTTCGTGGATTCCACATTTTGGCTCACCCTTGGTTGCACAACCCACTTATATTTTTGCGTGTGTGTTTCCGTGTACCTTATATGCTTGGTCTACTTGTTACATTGCATCTTGCGAATCTTTTCCAACATTATTGAAGCTCACTCACAATTACATCAAATTTTGTGCCACCATCCTAACCAAGATCCACCAAAAGCTTTTACTTGTGTAGGTGTGAGAAACCGATAAGAACTCGTACCAATTGTGCTATTTCCATGTCCTACATTGGAGTGATCCTCGATCCACTTCCAACTTCGGTCAAGGTACATTTGATACTCGTTCTTCTCTTTCTACCACTCACATTTGTCTTGGAATGATGGATAGGCCAAGTACTTCTACCAACCCACTCTTCATGGAGCAAGACGACGACATGAACTCCTTCGTCACCAAGAGTCACCTCTTTGGTGCACAACGTGCTTTGCATCAAGAGCAACAAGCTATGAGTGAACGCATCGACAACCTTGCCGTCGACTTACGACTTTCCGAGCAACGTACAAGGGACTACTTTGACCACAAGCTCGACGATCACAAGCAAGAGAATGACGCAAGGATGGACGAGATTCGCGCTTTGTTGCTCAACCGCTCTTCTTCCACTTCAAGAAGGAGCCGTTCAAGTCGCCATTCCGACTTTACCCTCTCCGGCTCAAGTACACCGACATCGAACACTCTTCATCGAGCCGCGCGCATCGACCATCCAGCAAACCTCAATCCACGTCGGGACATCGACTCTCAAAAGCACCGACGACGTCAAGCCGAAGAAGCCTTTGCGCTAGCTCGAGAACGACAACAACAACGCCAACATGAAGAGGAAGAATGCACGCGTCTACACCAAAATGCACAAGATGCCGAGGCTCAACGTAAAGAACAACAACTCCGTGACGCTCAAGCACTTGAGGTGCAACAAGCTCTACGGATGCGAGTCGAGCCGTTGCCGACCGAGGTCGTCAAGCCCGTGAAGAAGAGGAAGCACTTCGCGAAGAAATTCACGAACGACGACTTCAAGCTCGCATGCATCGTCTAATTCCTCCTCAAGCTCGACGCGCTCCTCCACAAGCTCGCCAAGACCATCAAGTTCATCAAGGGCATGAAAATAATGGGAATCCTCCGCGACAAGAGCAACACGAGGTTGACAACCCTCCGCGACAAGAGCACCACGAGTTGAACAATCATCTACAACATGGGCGTCATCATCCCCGACCCCAACACAATGAAGAGCAACGCTACGGCAAGCTCAAGTTCACCATGCCCAAGTTCAGCGGAAGCAACGATCCCGAAGAATACCTTTCATGGGCATTGAAAGTTGACAAGATCTTCCGTTTGCACAATTATGAAGAAGAGAAGAAGATCGCGATGGCATCCCTTGAGTTCCAAGACTATGTCCTCATTTGGTGGGAACAAATCATAGAGCGCCGTGAGGCAAGAGGTGAACCACCCATCACTAATTGGGCACAAATGAAGAATGTCATGAGAGCACGCTTCGTGCCTACCTACTACAACCGCAACCTCTTCAAGAAACTCCAACAACTCAAGCAAGGAACCAAGAGCGTTGAAGAGTACTACAAGGAGATGGAGATTGCCATGATACGAGCCAATGTCACATAAGATGATGAGCAAACAATGGCACGTTTCTTGAATGGACTCAATCATCCTATCAAGAAGATCGCCGACTTCCAACCATACTCAAATCTCATCGAGCTAGTGCACCAAGCTACCAAAGCGGAACGCCAAGTGCAAGATGATTTCAAGTACGCCAAGTTCTCATCCAAGTCCTACGGCTTCTCCAATAACCAAGCTTCAACGACTCCAACACCGACTACAAGACCTTCTACTTCCAACATCGACAAATCGACTTCCAAGAAAGCTTCGCCAACTACAAGCAACCCTACTATGGGCAACTTCAAGCCGAGAGCTTCATCATCATCAACCCCAACCGACGAGACCGTCAAGACGAGTTCCTTCAAGTGTTTCACTTGCGGAGGCCGAGGCCACAAGTCCTACGAGTGCACCAACAAGCGGACCATGGTCTTCAACAATGATGGCACTTATGACTCCATGAGTGAAGGTGAAATGGCAGCACTTGAGCAAGTCGCCATGCACCGCCAAGTGAACAATGAAGAAGAACAAGTCTTTTGTGATGAAGACTCAAGTCCCGCACTTGTTGTCTCAAAAGTCTTGACTCTCCAACATCACCAAGAAGAAGACCAACGATGCCACATATTCCACACCAAGGCCGGCATCAATGGACGATCCGTCAAGGTCATCATCGATGGAGGGAGTTGTCACAATCTCGCAAGTGAAGAACTTTGCTCCAAGCTCCAATTGCCCAAGACGAAGCATCCACATCCATACAAAGTGCAATGGCTTAGTGACTCCGGCACCATCCAAGTCGAGCACCGAGTACAAGTCTCCTTCAAGATCGGCGCCTATGAAGACATCTTGGGGTGCGACATCGTTCCAATGACCATTTGTGATCTTCTCCTTGGACGGCCATGGCAATTTGATAGAGGAGTCGTCCACAACGGTCGAACGAACCACTACATCTTCAAGATGAAGGGCAAGGAGTACGTCCTCCATCCAATGTCGCCAAGTCAAGTGATCGCCGACAAGCATACCACCCATCGTGGAGAGAATGGTGAGAGAGTGAGCCACCAAAAAGAGAGTGAGCGCCACAAGCCCAAATTGAGTGCCTCCACGATGAGCGAAAACAAGAACCTAGTTCTATTTGCCACCAAACGTGAGATGAGAGAAGTGTGTGAGAACCCATCTAGTTTCCTACACTACGTCATCGTGTGCAAGGACAATGCACCACAAACTAAAACCTCTCACACACTTCCTCTAGTGTTGTCTTCTCTTTTGCAGGAATTTGAAGATGTTTTTCCCGATGAGCTACCTCCGGGACTACCTCCTCTACGAGGCATTGAGCACCGAATCGACCTCATCCCCGGAGCACCACTTCCAAACAAAGCTCCCTACCGCATCAACCCCGAAGAAACCAAAGAAATTCAAAGGCAAGTAAAACATCTCATAGACCATGGACATGTGCGTGAAAGTTTGAGCCCTTGTGCCGTTCCAGTCATTCTTGTGCCAAAACGTGACGGTAGTTTTCGCATGTGCTCCGATTGTAGACCTATCAATGCTATCACCGTTCGTTATAGGTATCCCATTCCACGCCTAGATGATATGCTTGATGAGCTTAGCGGTGCCACTATATTTTCCAGAATTGATCTTAAGAGTGGTTACTATCAAATCCGCATACAAGAGGGTGATGAATGGAAAACCGCCTTCAAAACCAAGTTTGGTTTGTATGAGTGGTTAGTCATGCCTATGGGTCTTTCAGAAGCACCGGGCACTTTTATGCGCCTCATGAATCATGTCTTTCGCCCTTACATTGGTATATTTGTTGTGGTATACTTTGATGATATTCTTGTGTTTAGCAAATATATCCAAGAGCATGTCCCCCATGTCCGCACCATTTTGCAAACTCTTAGGAAAGAGCGTCTCTATGCTAATATGGAGAAATGCCTTTTTGGTGTTGGTAAGCTTGTTTTCTTAGGATTTCTTGTCTCTTCTAAGGGTGTTCATGTAGATGAGTCCAAGATCAATGCTATTAAGACTTGGCTGCAACCAACCAACTTGCATCAAGTGCGTAGTTTCCTTGGCCTTGCGGGTTTCTATCGTCGGTTTGTAAAGGATTTTAGCACCATTGCTTCACCTTTGCATGCTTTGAGCAAGAAGAATACGCCTATTGTTTGGGGACCATCCCAAGATACCGCATTCAATGAGCTTAAGAATTTGCTTACTCATGCTCCCGTGCTTGCTTTACCCAACTTCGACAAACCTTTTGAAATTCATTGCGATGCTAGTGGTAATGGCATAGGAGGTGTGTTAACGCAAGAGAAGCGCCCCATAGCTTACTTTAGTGAGAAACTTTCCGGAGCGCAACTCAACTACCCCATCTATGACAAAGAGCTATATGCTTTAGTCCGTGTTTTGCATGAATGGGAACACTACCTTCGTCCCCATGAGTTTATCATTCATACCGATCATGAGACTCTCAAGTATCTTAAGGGACAAACTAAGTTGAACAAGCGTCATGCTAAATGGAGTGAATTTATTGAGTCTTTTCCATATGTCATCAAGTACATCAAAGGTAAAGAAAACATAATAGCGGATGCTCTTTCCCGCATTTGCATGCTTGTCACGCAACTTGAATTAGATGTCATTGGCTTCGAGCATATCAAAGACTTATATGAGCATGATACAACTTTTGCCATTCCTTATGCCAAGTGTTTGTCGAATACATCTTGGGAACGCTATTACATCAAAGATGGCTACCTTATGAGAGCTAACAAATTTGCATTCCTGAGTCCTCGCTTCGTTTGTTGCTTTTGCAGGAATCTCATGGAGGAGGCTTAATGGGACACTTCGGACGCGACAAGACGTTCACCACGCTCTCCAAGAGCTACTTTTGGCCAAAGATGTTTCGGGACGTCAATCGCTTCACCAACCGGTGTTCTACATGTCGCAAAGCTAAGTCCAAAGCTCAATCTCATGGTCTCTATATGCCTTTACCGATTCCATACCAACCTTGGGAAGACATTAGCATGGACTTTGTACTTTGTTTGCCTAGGACTCGCAATGGGAAAGATTCCATATTTGTCGTTGTGGACCGTTTCTCAAAAATGGCACACTTTTTTCCTTGTAACAAGATAGATGATGCTTCACATGTGGCTAATCTCTTTTGTAGGGAAATATTGCGTCTACATGGTGTGCCAAAGACTATCGTCTCGGACCGCGACGTCAAGTTCCTTAGCTACTTTTGGAAGACCCTATGCGCCAAGCTCGGAATCAAGCTACAACGGCGTACCATCCTCAAACCGACGGCCAAACAGAGGTGACAAACCGCACACTCTCCGCTCTACTTCGAGTACTCATCAAGAAGAACGTCAAGGAGTGTGTAACACCCTCGATGCGACTATAGCTCCCACGTGTCGAGGCACGACTTAGAGACATAATCGCATTGAAGGCATATGTCGCAAGTTAGGCAATCTTCACAACATCCCATGTAATATGAATAATAAAGGGAAGAACATAGTTGGCTTACACTCGCCACGTCACATCAAATTGCATAAATAACATTACATCATCCAAAACACTCATGGCCCGACTACGGCGCCAAAATAGAAGAAAAACCCAACATGCGACAACGGTCCCAATCACCCCCAACTGGGCACCACTACTGATCATCGGGAAAAGACACGTAGTAACGCTGAGAGTCTTCGTCGAACTCCCACTTGAGCTCGTACTCGTCACCTGGAGCGGAATCACCTGGACCTGCATCTGGAGTTATAGTATCTGTGAGCCACAGGGACTCAGCAATCTCGCACCCTCGCGATCAAGACTATTTAAGCTTGTAGGAAGGGTAAGGCAATATATGTGGAGCTGCAGCAAGCGACTAGCATATATGGAGGCTAACTTATACGCAAAAGAGAGCGAGAAGAGGAGGCAAAGCACGAGCGAGAATCTAGAGGAACAACCTGCGCAAGCATAACTCCAACACCGTGTCCACTTCCCGGACTCCGCCGAGAAGAGGCCATCATGGTAACACACTCGGTTGATTCATTTTAATTAATTAAGGTTCAAGTTATCTACAACTGGACATTATCAAATTCTCATCTGCCGATAACCACGGGCACGGCTTTCGAAAGTTCAATCCCTGCAGGGGAGTCCCAACTTAGCCCATGACAAGCTCTCACGGTCAACGAAGGAATAGGCCTCCTCCCAAGACGTTCCGATCAGACTCGGTATCTCGGTAACTCAAGACACTTCGACAGGTTAAAACAAGACCAGCAACACCGCCCGAATGTGCCGACAAATCCCAATAGGAGCTGCACATATCTTGTTCTCAGGGCACACTCAGATAGGTCAAGCTACGAGTAAAACCAACCCTCAAGTTTCCCCGAGGTGGCCCCGCAGGCTGCCCGGTTCGGACCAACACTCAGAGGGAGCACTGGCCCGGGGGGATTAAAATAAGATGACCCTTGAGTCTGCAGAACCCAAGGGAAAGAAAAGGCTAGGTGGCAAATGGTAAAACCAAGGTTGGGCATTGCTGGACAAGCTTTAATCAAGGCGAAATATGAAGGGGTTCCCATTATAACCCAACCGCGTAAGGAACGCTAAATCCGGGAACATAACACCGATATGACGGAAACTAAGGCGGCAAGAGTGGAACAAAACACTAGGTGAGAGGCCGAGCCTTCCACCCTTTACCAAGTATATAGATGCATTAAGATAACATAGCAATATAATGATATCCCAACAAGTAAATAAAAGATGTTCCAACAAGGAACGACCTCCAAACTTCACCTGCAACTAGCAACGCTATAAGAGGGGCTGAGCAAAGCGGTAACATAGCCAATCAACGGTTTGCTAGGACAAGGTGGGTTAGAGGTTTGACATGGCAATTGGGAGGCTGACAAGCAAATGGTAGGCATCGTAGCATTGGCATAGCAAAAGAGCGAGCAAACTAGCATAGCAAAGATAGTAGTGATTTCGAGGGTATGATCATCTTGCCTGCACAGTTGTCAGAGTTGACTGGATCCTCACAAGCAAACTCAACGGGCTCCTCGGTAGCGAACTCGTCTCCCGGCTCTACCCAAACAAGACAAACAAGCAACAAGGATATAATCAACCACGTGCAAACTCAAACAATAAGATGCAATGATGACATGCTATGCGGGATGCGATGCGGGATGCAAAATGCAAGATATGACAGGAAATGCATGAACCTGGCCTCAACTTGGAATTCCAAGGGTTCCACTGGAAAGATGAGATGAAATCGCTTGAAAACGATATAAAGATCATCGGAATCGGAGTTACGGTTTGGAAATGGCAAGCGTTTTAAGAATGACATCGGTCTGCAATTTACAGCAAGTAGGCATATAAATGCAATGAAATGAACATGCCACAGCCACCAAACATGACAACAAAGTACATGGCAGGGATGCACACAAGATGCTTAACAAAAGACTAGCACTGAGCTACGGCCAATTCATCCATTAACAGGTTCAAACAAGCATGGCAAAAACGCAAATGCAAAATAGATTTCAGACTTAGTGAAATTAACACTAGTCTGAAATTTCAGATCGTGAAGCCCTCTTCGAAGCAGCAAAACAACATGATACATGACCTGATTATGACAAGTAAGAACATGGCATGGAGCTACTCAACAAGCTTAACCAAAGTCCCAAAGTGACCTGGGGCCAAAAGGGATCGCAAAATATATAAACGAGCACACGAACATAGCTAAAACACCATCAGTTTTCAGACTTAGTGAAAACTGAGACATGCTGAAATATAACTCACGAAGGCATGTAAACAAGCTCGATGCACTCACCACGGTGCAATTCATGGCAAGGCAAGCATACATCCATTAAGAAGGCACAAAATACAAGCTAGACATGGCAAGAACAATGGCATAGCATGCACGGATCAACTACAATAACACCGGCAAAATCGCAAACGAGTTGACAATCTGCCCAGATTCACCACGAAGCAACAGTAGAGCTCGATTGACTCAAGATAGGGTGCTCCATAATTGCAAACAAAGACATGGATGGATTGAGCACTACAAGGTTAACAAAACTCCCTTACTAATCATCCCCAAAAGAGGCACGGATCACTAGGAAACAAGCTGAACATATGGCATCATAAACTAAATAATCCTAGACTTAGTGAAAACAACTAAGTCTCTGAAAACAGATTTCCCGGGTGCCTCTCTTGCAAGCTTGCACAAGTCACCACACACATCCTAAAAATGCATGGGTTGCACCTCTGGAAAGAAGACAAAATCCTTAACAAAACATATGAAGGACTCACAGGCATATCATGCACACAATAAACATGGCAAAAATGACAAAAGTCTAAGATGAACTAGCAGATCTGACAATTAACTCACGAAGCCTCCTTCTAACAGCATTTTGGGCATCAACATGAACTCAAATGAAAATGATGCAATGGTATGAAATTATGTACTCGTCGAGGCAAACATTTTGATATACTATATGCCCAAATCGGAGCTACGGATGCGGAGATATCACCGGTCAAAGTATGCACAAAAAATTAAGGGGGAGAGGGAAAAGTCAACCGTGAGGAGATATTTTTGGATTTAGATCTGGAATCACTGTTCACGCATGGAATCCGAGGCTCGCCGGAGATGAACTTGAAGCTCGCCGGTGATGGAGACTTCGCCGGATCCGGCCGGTGCTCCGGTCGCCGGAGTAGAGGAGGGGGCCGGCCCGGGAGAGGAAGGGGTCGGGCGGCGTTGCGGCGGCAGCGGCTCTCGAGGCGGCGGCGGGGCGGCGCGAGCGGCTGATGGCGGCGGCGGCTCCGGCCCGTGATGGCGCGCAGCGGCGGCGCGTGAGCTCTGGCCGCCGGAGCTGGGAGAGGCGGCGGGGTCGAGCGGCGTTGGGCGGTGGAGCGCGTACGGGCTCGCGGGGGCCCGGATCGGGCCTCCTGGGCCGGCGGCGGCGGTGGTTGGCGCTGCCCACGTGGCAGCATCTGGTAGGCTGAGGGGGCGCGGCAGACGTATCCGGCTAGGCTCCGGACATGTCCGTCGGTGCGGGGATCTGTTTTTTTTAGACTAGGGTTTCGGGGAGAGAGAGATCCGAAAACGAAGGGGGGTATTTATAGGCATAGGGGGAGCTAGGAGAGTCCAAATGAGGTGAGGTTTTCGGCCACGCGATCGTGATCGAATGCTCTAGGACATGGAGCAGAGTTTAGTGGGTTTTGGGCCAAATTGGAGGGGTGTTGGGCTGCAACACACACGAGGCCTTTTTGGTCCCTCGGTTAACCGTTGGAGTATCAAATGAAGTCCAAATGATACGAAACTTGACAGGCGGTCTACCGGTAGTAAACCAAGGCCGCTTGGCAAGTCTCGGTCCAATCCGGAAATGTTTAATCCCCACACACGAAAGAAAGCTAGAAATGACCACCGGAGGAGAACGAAGCGCCGGAATGCAAAACGGACAACGGGGAAAAAGCTCGAATGCATAAGATGAACACGTATGCAAATGCAATGCACATGACGACATGATATGAGAAGCATGACAAAGATAACAACGCACGGAGACAAAGACTCGAACCCGAGAAATAAATATAACTTAACGCCGGAAACGGTAAGAGTTGGAGTACAAATTGGGAAAGTTATATCTGGGGCGTTACAACACTCCACCACTACGAAAGGATCTCGTCCCGAGATCTAGGACTGATAGAACTCCGGGTACTCAGAACGGAGGTGATCCTCGCGTTCCCAGGTAGCTTCACGGTTGGAATGGTGTGACCACTTGACTTTGAGAAATTTGATTGACTTGTTGAGAGTCTTGCGTTCAGTCTCTTCAAGAATAGCAACTGGGTGCTCATGATAAGAGAGATCTTCTTGGAGCTCAATGTCCTCGAAGTTGACAGTGCGGTCAGGAGTCTTGAAGCACTTTCGAAGCTGAGAGACATGGAACACATCATGAACATTTGCAAAGTTTGAAGGAAGCTCGAGTTGATAGGCGAGGTCGCCTCTGTTGCTGACAATCTTGAAAGGTCCCACGTATCTAGGGGCAAGCTTCCCTTTGATACCGAAGCGACGAGTACCCTTCATAGGAGAGACGCGGAGGTAAACATGATCTCCGATCTCGAAAGCCAAATCACGGTGCCTACTATCATAGTAGCTCTTCTGGCGGGATTGGGCTACTTTGAGGTTATCTCGAATGACTTTGCACATTTCTTCTGCTTCTGTGATTAAGTCATTACCCAAAAGTTGACGTTCATCGGTTTCAGACCAGTTGAGAGGGGTACGGCACTTCCTGCCATACAGAATTTCAAATGGGGCCTTGCCCGAACTTGCTTGAAAACTATTGTTGTAGGAAAATTCAGCATAAGGAAGACAATCCTCCCACTTCATGCCGAAGGAGATCACACAAGCCCTGAGCATATCTTCAAGAATCTGGTTGACACGCTCGACTTGACCGCTTGTTTGAGGATGGAAAGCAGTGCTGAAGCGGATGTTCGTGCCCATGGCCTTCTAAAAAGAATCCCAAAACTTGGAGGTAAAGATGCTGCCACAGTCTGAAGAGATCACTTGAGGAATAACGTGCAGAGAGACAATACGAGAGGTATAGAGTTCCGCCAATTGAGCTGCAGTGATCGACTCTTTGATAGGCAGAAAGTGAGCCACTTTGGTGAGTTTGTCGATGACAACGAATATAGCATCATTGCCACGCTTGGACTTTGGAAACCCAGTCACGAAGTCCATTTCAATGTGATCAAACTTCCATTCTAGAATGGCAAGAGGTTGGAGGAGACCAGCTGGCCTTTGGTGTTCTACCTTCACTCTTCTGCAGACATCACATTCATTCACGAATTGAGCAATCTCGCGCTTCATTCGAGTCCACCAATAAGCTTGCTTGAGGTCCTGATACATCTTCGTACTCCCAGGGTGGATGGAGAGGAGAGAATTGTGAGCCTCGTTCATGATCACTTTACGAAGTTCACCTTTGGGCACAACAATACGATCCTCGAAGAAGAGAGTGTCCTTGTCATCAAGGCGGTAGCACTTGTACTTGGACTGACTCTTGGCAATCCCAATCTTCACCTTTTTCACCATAGCATCAAGAAGCTGGGCTTGGCGAATCTGGTCTTCTAGGGTAGGAGAGACTTGAAGGTTGACGAGAAAACCTTGAGGAACAACTTGCAGATTAAGTTTGCGGAAAGCTTCACAAAGCTCGGGTTGATAAGGTTTAAGAATCAGACTGTTGCAGTAAGCCTTTCTGCTCAAAGCGTCAGTAATCACATTGGCCTTGCCTGGAGTATACTCGATACTCGGATTATACTCTTGAATCATTTCGACCCATCGAGTTTGCCTGAGGTTGAGATTAGGCTGAGTGAAGATGTACTTGAGACTCTTGTGATCAGTGAAAATGTCCACTTTTCTTCCCAATAGAAGATGTCTCCAAGTCAACAAAGCATGCACAACTGCCGCCAACTCGAGATCATGAGTGGGGTAGTTCTTCTCATTAGGCTTCAACTGGCGAGATGTATAAGCAACAAATTTCTTCTCTTGCATCAAAACTGCGCCAAGACCTTGGAGAGAGGCATCACAAAAGACCTCGTACGGCTTGGATTCATCAGGCGGAGTCAGAACTGGAGCAGTGATCAACTTCTCTTTCAAAGTGTTGAAAGCAATATCACACTCCGGAGACCAAACGTACTTGACGTGCTTCTGAAGAAGATTTGAGAGAGGCTTCGCGATCTTAGATAAGTTTTCAACGAATCTTCGGCAATAGCTTGCGAGACCGAGAAAACTGTGGAGTTGCTTCACGTTCTGAGGAGGTTCCCAATTCACAATTGCAGACACCTTCTCAGGATTCACGGAAATGCCCTTGGCAGAGATGATATGACCAAGATAAAGAACCTCATGGAGCCAAAATTCACACTTGGAGAACTTGGCATAGAACTGATGTTCCCTGAGCTTATCAAGAACCAAACGCAAATGCTTGGCATGATCTTCCTTGTTCTTGGAGAAAACCAGAATGTTGTCGAGATAGACCAAAACGAAGTCATTGGTGTAGGCGTTGAAGATGAAGTTCATCATGCGAGAGAACGTCGGAGGAGCGTTGGCGAGGCCAAAAGACATGACAGTGTATTCATATGAACCAAATCTTGTTCTGAATGCTGTCTTGGGAATATCTTCTTCACGAATGCGAATCTGGTGATAACCCATACGAAGATCAAGCTTGGAGAATACTTGGGCACCTTTGAGTTCTTCGAACAGCTCATTGATGTTGGGAAGTGGGTATTTGTTCTTGATGGTCTTCTTGTTCACTGGACGGTAATCAACACAAAGTCGGTCCGTTCCATCCTTCTTCTTCACAAAAACAACACCACAACCCCACGGAGAAGAACTAGGCCGGATGAGACCCATTCTTTCTTGCTCATCGAGTTGCTTCTTCAGCTCTTTCAACTCTTCAGGTCCGAGCTTGTAAGGATGTTTGCACACAGGTTCCGTACCAGGCTCAAGATCAATAACGAATTCAACTGGCCAGTGCGGAGGCATTCCTGGGAGCTCTTCTGGAAAGACGTCTTGATATTCGCAAACGACTGGAATTTGCGAGATGGCATCCAATTCACCCTTCTCATTGAGAGAAAACAGACAAATGGTATTATCCCGAGCGGCAAAGACAATTACATCCTCAGACGAATGAGTCAATTGAATCTGCCTGGCTGCACAATCAAGCTGAGACTTGTGCTTAGAAAGCCAATCCATCCCGAGAATAAGATCAATATCCGAGTTACCAAGAACCATTGGGGAAGAAAGGAACTTGTAGTCGCCCAACGTGATAGTAACATCTGGCACCTCCAGACTAGCACTCAAACGTTTGCCAGGAGAAACGATATCCATTTGTTTACCCAAATGAGAAGAAATGAACTCATGCTTGGTAAAAAATGGCTTTGACATGAAACAATGCGATGCACCCGTGTCAAAAAGAACTTTAGCTGGAATATCATTAACAGGAAGGTTACCCATGATCACATCTGACGAGTCCTCTGCCTGAGCTGCATTCATCAAATTGACCTTGGCATGCTTGGGGTTATGCTTGACCACAACTGTACTTGCCGATCTGACAGGAGGAGGAGGAGGAAGACGCCTCTGGTTGAGACACTTGTTGGCATAGTGACCCTTCTGTTGGCACTTGTTGCACGTGACCTCTGAAAGAGGACGGTGATACGGAGCACTCGATCTTGGAGCTTGAGACGAAGTCTTGTTCTAAAAGCCAGGGTTGGGTGGGTGGGAAGAACCACTGCCACCTTTGCTCTTCTGCTGATACGGCTGACGGGACGGAGGAGGAGGAAGCCAAAACTTCTGCTGCTTGGTCACTTGAATAGAGGAAGAAGGAGTAACATCTCTGACTCGCTTCCTGGAAGCATCACACCTCAACTGAGCAGCATCTTGCTTCAGTGCCATGTTGTAGAACTCATCGTACCTCAAGGGCTCAAAGAGGACAAGAGCGAGCTGGATATCTTCTCTGAGACCACCCGTGAACTGATGTATCATGCTCTTCTCATCAGGGACGTCCTGCTTGGCAAAGCGGCCGAGCTTCTAGAACAACTTGTTGTAGTCATAGACAGACAAAGAGCCTTGCTTCAGATTGCGGAATTCCTCACGCTTGCTTTCAACCACGCTCTGCGGAATATGATGAGCTCGAAAATCTCGACGGAAATCATCCCAAGTGATAACACGTCCACCTCTGGAATCCTTGTACTGCTGGAACCATTCTGCAGCTTGATCTTTGAGTTGGAAGGAAGCGAACTTCACAAAGTCCTCAGGCCTGACGTTACTGCACTCGAAATGCTTACACAGATCCACAAGCCAATCGTCAGCATCGGTTGCCTCAACACAATTGCTGAAAGTCTTTGGCCCGTTAGCAAGGAACTGGTTGAGTGTAGCAAAGTGACTCTGATTGCTGCCTTGATTCCCTTGACTGCCTTGATTGCGCTCTTGAAGAATTTGCATGATTAGCTGAGTGTTTGCATTGGTTGCGGCCATCACAGCTTGCCATGCCTCTGGAGGAGGTGGAGGTGGTGGCGGATCAGGATTCGGAGTCGTGCGCGTTGGAGGAGCCATCCTGAAGAGGGTGACCACCATTAGCACATTGGCAGATAAATATTGAAGCTGGATCCAACGGAATGAAAATTGCAACATATAGTCTTCACATCCGAACAAAATGAACGAATGCATTCCTCTTGAAATGGTCACATGTCCATAAATTGAGAAACCACGTAGAATTAAGGTAGAGAAATAAATCAACAAGGTACGGATCAAGAACGAATAATCAGTAAGAAATCCTAATCTCAAACCAATATCCGTGGAAGAAGAACTAGAGCTACTAGAATTCCCACCTATGAAACTCCCGAACTTTTCCGGTTATGCAATCAGGTGTTGGGGATACAGGGGAAGCATAATATCTCACCCAAACTAGCAAATCCTACATCCAGCTGTATCCATCCTTCAACACATAACCAAGAAAACTTCGGAAACCATCTACCTCAACCTTCGAAAAGCATCCGTTATACAAGTTATGGCGATACTCCCGAACTCCCGCCCCAGTACTGGGTGGCGTCTAGGTTATCTCACCAACGAACTGCATAAAAGAGATTTTCGATGTCGGCGAACATATCTCAAGTATTCCGGAATTGCAATGATAAAATTATGATGACAACACCTCAGAGCTCAACTCCCCGGGACACTTCCACTAAACCCCTGACAGGAGGCACCAAGACAATGTTCTCATCATAAGCCATCAGAACGATTCCAAGATACTCGCGTGATCCTAAAATTTTTTTAGTGAAATTTGAGAAGAGAAGAGTCAAACTCTACGTCAGGATGCCTTACCAGAGCGATGAGGAGACTGGGAAGTAAAAAGAATTCCTAAACTCTCCGATATATAATTCCTAAATGACTCAAAACATTTTTCTAGACACAACTCGGCTGCTAAAACGATCAAGCAATGGGGCTCCTAAGGTCGGGGAAGGCTCTGATTACCAACTTGTAACACCCTCGATACGACTATAGCTCCCACGTGTCGAGGCACGACTTAGAGACATAATCGCATTGAAGGCATATGTCGCAAGTTAGGCAATCTTCACAATATCCCATGTAATATGAATAATAAAGGGAAGAACATAGTTGGCTTACACTCGCCACGTCACATCAAATTGCATAAATAACATTACATCATCCAAAACACTCATGGCCCGACTACGGCGCCAAAATAGAAGAAAAACCCAGCATGCGACAACGGTCCCAATCACCCCCAACTGGGCACCACTACTGATCATCGGGAAAAGACACGTAGTAACGCTGAGAGTCTTCGTCGAACTCCCACTTGAGCTCGTACTCGTCACCTGGAGCGGAATCACCTGGACCTGCACCTGGAGTTATAGTATCTGTGAGCCACAGGGACTCAGCAATCTCGCACCCTCGCGATCAAGACTATTTAAGCTTGTAGGAAGGGTAAGGCAATATATGTGGAGCTGCAGCAAGCGACTAGCATATATGGAGGCTAACTTATACGCAAAAGAGAGCGAGAAGAGGAGGCAAAGCACGAGCGAGAATCTAGAGGAACAACCTGCGCAAGCATAACTCCAACACCGTGTCCACTTCCCGGACTCCGCCGAGAAGAGGCCATCATGGTAACACACTCGGTTGATTCATTTTAATTAATTAAGGTTCAATTTATCTACAACCGGACATTATCAAATTCTCATCTGCCCATAACCACGGGCACGGCTTTCGAAAGTTCAATCCCTGCAGGGGAGTCCCAACTTAGCCCATGACAAGCTCTCACGGTCAACGAAGGAATAGGCCTCCTCCCAAGACGTTCCGATCAGACTCGGTATCTCGGTAACTCAAGACACTTCGACAGGTTAAAACAAGACCAGCAACACCGCCCGAATGTGCCGACAAATCCCGATAGGAGCTGCACATATCTCGTTCTCAGGGCACACTCAGATAGGTCAAGCTACGAGTAAAACCAACCCTCAAGTTTCCCCGAGGTGGCCCCGCAGGCTGCCCGGTTCGGACCAACACTCAGAGGGAGCACTGGCCCGGGGGGGTTAAAATAAGATGACCCTTGAGTCTGCAGAACCTAAGGGAAAGAAAAGGCTAGGTGGCAAATGGTAAAACCAAGGTTGGGCATTGCTGGACAAGCTTTAATCAAGGCGAAATATCAAGGGGTTCCCATTATAACCCAACCGCGTAAGGAATGCAAAATCCGGGAACATAACACCGATATGACGGAAACTAAGGCGGCAAGAGTGCAACAAAACACTAGGCGAGAGGCCGAGCCTTCCACCCTTTACCAAGTATATAGATGCATTAAGATAACATAGCAATATAACGATATCCCAACAAGTAAATAAAAGATGTTCCAACAAGGAACGGCCTCCAAACTTCACCTGCAACTAGCAACGCTATAAGAGGGGTTGAGCAAAGCGGTAACATAGCCAATCAATGGTTTGCTAGGACAAGGTGGGTTAGAGGTTTGACATGGCAATTAGGAGGCTGACAAGCAAACGGTAGGCATCGTAGCATTGGCATAGCAAAAGAGCGAGCAAACTAGCATAGCAAAGATAGTAGTGATTTCGAGGGTATGATCATCTTGCCTGCACAGTTGTCAAAGTTGACTGGATCCTCACAAGCAAACTCAACGGGCTCCTCGGTAGCGAACTCGTCTCCCGGCTCTACCCAAACAAGACAAACAAGCAACAAGGATACAATCAACCACGTGCAAACTCAAACAATAAGATGCAATGATGACATGCTATGCGGGATGCGATGCGGGATATAAAATGCAAAATATGACAGGAAATGCATGAACCTGGCCTCAACTTGGAATTCCAAGGGTGCCACTGGAAAGATGAGATGAAATTGCTTGAAAACAATATAAAGATCATCGGAATCGGAGTTACGGTTTGGAAATGGCAAGCGTTTTAAGAATGACACCGGTCTGCAATTTACAGCAAGTAGGCATATAAATGCAATGAAATGAACATGCTACAGCCACCAAACATGACAACAAAATACATGGAAGGGATTCACACAAGATGCTTAACAAAAGACTAGCACTGAGCTACGGCCAATTCATCCATTAACAGGTTCAAACAAGCATGGCAAAAACGCAAATGCAAAACAGATTTCAGACTTAGTGAAATTAACACTAGTCTGAAATTTCAGATCGTGAAGCCCTCTTCGGAGCAGCAAAACAACATGATACATGACCTGATTATGACAAGTAAGAACATGGCATGGAGCTACTCAACAAGATTAACAAAAGTCACAAAGTTACCTGGGGCCAAAAGGGATCACAAAATATATAAACGAGCACACGAACATAGCTAAAACACCATCAGTTTTCAGACTTAGTGAAAACTGAGACATGCTGAAATATAACTCACGAAGGCATGTAAACGAGCTCGATGCACTCACCACGGTGCAAGTCATGGAAAGGCAAGCATACATCCATTAAGAACGCACAAAATACAAGCTAGACATGGCAAGAACAATGGCATAGCATGCACGGATCAACTACAATAACACCGGCAAAATCGCAAACGAGTTGACGATCTGCCCAGATTCACCACGAAGCAAAAGTAGAGCTCGATTGACTCAAGCTAGGGTGCTCCATAATTGAAAACAAAGACATGGATGGATAGAGCACTACAAGGTTAACAAAACTCCCTTACTGATCATCCCCAAAAGAGGCACGGATCACTAGGAAACAAGTTGAACATATGTCATCATGAACTAAATAATCCCAGACTTAGTGAAAACAACTAAGTCTCTGAAAACAGATTTCCCGGATGCCTCTCTTGCAAGCTTGCACAAGTCACCACACACATCCTAAAAATGCATGGTTGCACCTCTGGAAAGAAGACAAAATCCTTAATAAAACATATGAAGGACTCACAGGCATATCATGCACACAATAAACATGGCAAAAATGACAAAAGTCTAAGATGAACTAGCAGATCTGACAATTAACTCACGAAGCCTCCTTCTGACAGCATTTTGGGCATCAACATGAACCCAAATGAAAATGATGCAATGGAATGAAATGATGTACTCGTCGAGACGAACATTTTGATATACTATATGCCCAAATTGGAGCTACAGATGTGGAGATATCACCGGTCAAAGTATGCACAAAAAATTCAGGGGGAGAGGGAAAAGCCAACCGTGAGGAGATATTTTTGGATCTAGATCTAGAATCACTGTTCACGCACGGAATCCAAGGCTCGCCAGAGATGAACTTGAAGCTCGCCGGTGATGGAGACTTCGCCGGATCTGGTGGGTGCTCCGGTCGCCGGAGTAGAGGAGGGGGCCGGCCGGGGAGAGGAAGGGGCCGGGCGGCGTTGCGGCAGCGGCGGCTCCCGAGGCGGCGGCGGGGCGGCGCGAGGCGGCTGATGGCGGCGGCGGCTCCGGCCCGTGATGGCGCGCAGCAGCGGCACGTGAGCTCCGGCCGCCGGAGCTGGGAGAGGCGGCGGGGTCGAGCGGCGTTGGGCGGCGGAGCGCGTACGGGCTCGCGGGGGCCCGGATCGGGCCTCCCGGGCCGGCGGCGGCGGTGGTTGGCGCTGCCCATTTGGTAGCATCTGGTAGGCTGAGGGAGCGTGGCGGACGTATCCGGCTAGGCTCCGGACATGTCCGTCGGTGCGGGGATCTGTTTTTTTTAGACTAGGGTTTCGGGGAGAGAGAGATCCGAAAACGAAGGGGGGGGTATTTATAGGCATAGGGGGAGCTAGGAGAGTCCAAATGAGGTGAGGTTTTCGGCTACGCGATCATGATCGAACGCTCTAGGACATGGAGCAGAGTTTGGTGGGTTTTGGGCCAAATTGGAGGGGTGTTGGGCTGCAACACACACGAGGCCTTTTCGGTCCCTCGGTTAACCGTTGGAGTATCAAACGAAGTCCAAATGATACGAAACTTGACAGGCGGTCTACCGGTAGTAAACCAAGGCTGCTTGGCAAGTCTCTGTCCAATCCGGAAATGTTTAATCCCCACACACGAAAGAAAGCTAGAAATGACCACCGGAGGAGAACGAAGCGCCGGAATGCAAAACGGACAACGGGGAAAAAGCTCGAATGCATAAGATGAACACGTATGCAAATGCAATGCACATGATGACATGATATGAGAAGCATGACAAAGACAACAACACACGGAGACAAAGACCCGAACCCAAGAAATAAATATAACTTAACGCCGGAAACGGCAAGAGTTGGAGTACAAATTGGGAAAGTTATATCTGGGGCGTTACAGAGTGGGAGGAGTGTCTACCCATCGCTGAGTTCGCCTACAACCGAGCAAGACACTCAACAACCGGCAAGTCCCCTTTCGAGGTCATCTACGGATTCAACCCTTTGTCACCTTTGGATATTCTACCTCTACCACTCCAAGAGCGAATCAATTTGGACGCAAGTGCACGAGCGACCCATATCAAGAAGGTGCATGAAGATACAAGAAACACCATCGAGCGCCAAGTACAACGCCTTGCGACCAAGCTCAACGTCAACAAGCAACCTATGGTCTTCAACATTGGTGATCTCGTGTGGCTACACCTTCGCAAGGAGCGCTTTCCATAAGAACGCAAGTCTAAGCTTCGACCGTGAGCCGATGGACCCTTCAAGGTGCTCGCACGCTACAACGACAACGCTTACAAGATCGACCTCCCACGGGACAAATACAACGTGAGCGACATCTTCAACATCAAAGATCTGTCTCCCTTCCATGGTGATGAAGAACTCGATCCGAGGACGGATCTTCCCCAAGGGAGGGTAGATGATGCGGAGCATCCCACGACCATCCCCATGGACGCCACCTCAACTATCCAAGCTCCAAGTGGACCAATGACAAGGGCTAGGGCACGTCCTATTCAATCCGAGGTGACATCACTCCTACTTGAGTTTTCTCCCTCTTCAAGTGAGACATGGCTACTGCCTAAGTCCGAGATACTATGTGTCATCAGGTACAACGCTCAAGACTCGGAGCTAAGGACTGTAGATGAAGAGACAGGCGTCAACACTCTGGACAGCCCGGAACTTCCGGCCCCCGGACCTTCCGGCCGACCCGGAGCTTCCGACCGCCGATGACTTCGACCAGCCCAGGTGTGCCAACTCTCGGGTTAGCCCGGACCCCGTCCTGGACCTTCCGGCACCCGGAACCTCCGGCCTGCCCGGACCTTCCAGCCCCCGGATGCCAACACATCTCCACCGCGCCAACTCTCTAGTTAGGCCGGACCCTCCCCGGAACCTCCGGCGCCCGGAACTTCCGGCCCTGCCTGCGTGCAGCCACTTGGGCTGAGGCCCGTGTACCCTTTCGTCACCTAGACTATATGTACTCTATCCTGTACAACTTTCTAGGGTTAGCATTGGTTTAGCTCATTGAGAGATAGAGCATTGCTCATCCTTATCGGATCTACTCCACGAGAGAGACCGCGGCCCCTCTACGGAGAAGATCCACCTTGGATTCAAGACGCCTTTACGGGAAGATCCCCTTGTGGATTCAAGACCTCCTCACGGAGAAGAACCGGCTACCCTTTTGTATCGTCCTTAGTTGTCCGTGGATTCGTGTATCGTTCTATGTACTCGAGGATCTAGCACATGTCTGACTTGTTCTTGTTAGTTTGAGTGTTCCTCTTGTGTTTCCCCTTGTGTTTTCCCCCGTTTTTCCTCGTTCCCCTCTTCGCGTTCATCGTGTTCTTCGCGGGATCCGCTCCTTTCATGAAAGATCGGGCCACTAGGGTTCTACCCTACATTAGTGTGGGGCGGCCAAACATCGATGAGTTTGAGGGGAAAGAAAAGGGGAACGAAGAGAGGAGCTAACATCGAGCCTGTAGGTGAGCAAAGCGGGCTCGGGGGAGGCCTGGAGCAGATAGGGCGACGGCGGCGATCTCCGGTGGCCGATGGTGGAAGAAGGGCCCGATGTAGATGATGCAGGGGCGCCGGACTTGATCCGCAACTCGGAGTCAACGAAAGCTGACTAGCGAGAGCTCCTGGACCACCAGGCGTCGCTCGGGGTGACGCTGGAGCGTGGCAAATGGCAAGCAGCAGCGATGGTCGCGCTCGACCATGCTGGATCTGGAGAGCGAGGGGGAGAGCGAGGCCAGGGGAAGGAGGAGAGTGGAGTGGGGCAAGGTGAGGGGAAATGCACCCTAGGCATTGCCCTTATCCCCTCGGGGTGGCACCAGCGAGCTGGTCGGATCGGGACTGCTCGGTCGGGCGCCCGGTCAGTTGTACAGGAGAGGGAGGCGACCGGTGGGGGGAGTGGGCTGGATGGGCTGACTCGGGTGGGTCGGGGCCCAGGGGGCCAAGGGCGGTGGCCCTTCTCTCTTTTTTTAACAGTTTTCTTTTCTTCTTAAAATTTCTGTTTTCTAAAACTTCTCAAAACCAAAACAGTTTTATAAATTATAAAACTTACACCTAAAATATCATCATGTTTTAGGCTACTGCCACAATTAGTTTAGCACTTAAATAAAATAGGTTAGCATTTTTACAAATTAAAAAGCATTTAAACAAATGTTATAAGCACTGTTTTAGCTAGTTTAGTGCACTTAAAGACTTTGCAAAAAATGTTGGTTCACCACCAATATTAGTTGTGGATTATTTGGCACAAGATGAACATTTTAGATTTCATGTTTGACAAATATGAATTTTTTGACTTTAGATTGGATTTGAATTTGAATTGTGATTTGGATCGAGTAAAGATTAGCAACAGTAACATGATGACATGGCACCATTAACAGGGGATTACTGTAGCATGACAGTGGGGGTGTTACAAATCTCCTACACTACAAGGAATCTCGTCCCGAGATTTAAGGGGTGGAGTAAGGGGGAAAGACTCGGGAAGGACGGAGCTCAACACAAGATAGTTACCTGGGGACTATCTCGGTGAACGTGGCAAAGAGGCATCTCTCGAGTTGAAATTCAAGAAAGTCATCGAGAGCAAGGTAAGAAGGTGCAATAAGGAGCTTCAATCGGGTAGGCAATCGTTCGTTGCCTGAAACAGAGTGTGAAAGGGTTTTAGAGCGACGGGAATAAGTATTTTGTCTGATACCAGAATTGGTGATCTCTCGGAAGGTGGCTCGTGAATGACATATGAAACCAAGCGTGAGGATTTTTTTAGAAACAGAGGTATATATGAGAGTCAGGTTTCGATCCTGTGAAACTGTGGGTTATGGGCCCACCATGTGGGTTAAAAGTAGAAAGGGGCTGATAGCAAGGCATGTCAGATGATAGACTGTCAGTTATGTTGCCAACAATGTTGGTACCAAGGGCGAGGGACGAAGAGAACTATTTTCCTGCTCGTTGAACGAGGCAGACCAATAGGCAAAGTTCTCGTCCATCCATGGTTACCAGAATGTCAAAAGCAATAATAACAAGGTCTCACTGACAAGGTTGTACATCAGGGTGTTTTATAAGCAGGGAATTATTTCTTCTTATATCATATAGATCACAAGAAGGTTAAACAAAACAATGGAAAGGAAAATGAAATTATCGGATTAATCAGACCAATGGAAAGGATTATGTTTAGACACAAGAATTGGGAGTATATCCTTCCCAAGGGGAAGCGGAGTAGGGTATACATGATATGACAACAAGTTCAAAAGCATTTAGATAAAGGGGGCGAGGGAAGAATCATGATATTATCCATACAACAGCGTTTGGATAATAGATCAAGAAACATTTGACAATGTGCTTCCAATGTTCTTGTTGATATTCGGAATACCCCAGTCATGCTTCGAGTAGCATTAACATGCTGTTCCAAGTAGGGGTTGGAGTTGAAGATCACAAAAATACTCAAGGAACAATTGCAGGAATAGCAAGGAGTCCAAGGTATAACCAAGACATGATCAAACATGTGTTGGAAAGAATACAAGGGGGTTGTCGATGATAACTCAAATCATCGAAGGTCAAGGATGACATTTCTCACCATGAATTCAATTGTCATCTCAACAGAAGTCAAAATGTTGATGCTGATCACAACGCATTTGTCGAGAGGCTCTATGAAGATGCCATCGAGGAGCGATGCCATCAAGCAACAGGAAGGATGAAGCAAAAGGCTATTGGAACCACGGATACGACACAAGCTCGAAATCAAGCTTGTTGTTCGAGGTGAAATGATAAGATGAAGAAGATCGACGTAAGCTTAGCTCGTTTTTGGAAGTTGCTCCGGGCATAAGGACCAGGTAGCACAGTTAAAAGTTGGCATGATAAAAAATAGCCGAACAGGCTAGGAATGACTTGAAGGATTACTAAACTCGTAAGCAACGAAAATTACTTAGAGTTGTGGAATCACAGTGTGGAATGATTCACTTATCGCTGTTCTCGATTGACAAACAACCTAGAACCCATGAACTCACAAAGACATGGTAAGGTAGTACTCCATCAAAAGTTCATAAGATGTAGGGCAATGGCATGATATCCTCGAGATACCAGGGGTAATACTCGAAGGTAGATCATAATAAAGGTTGAGCAGGCGTATTGACCTGCAGAAGACAAGTGATTTAACTTGTCCAAGAAATGGGACCAAAGAAGAACAATATGGTCGGAACCACGTTTGCAAAAGACCAAATCCCAAATATAATAACTTATACCAAGGGGACAATTAATTTTAGGAGAAGCTTCCATGATAAGATCTACATCGTTTCCATGGGCATGAACATAAAGTTCAAGGTCGACTCCCACTTCTCCAATACATAACCTTTCATTCACTTCTCACTTTGAAATTGGTATTGGTGTTGAAAGTTTTACCTGGTGAAATATCAGATGAGTATGAACCGTGAAATCTTTCGGGTTCACACAAATGCCAAAAGAATAGATTCAACCCATAGGGGCATCTTCGGAACATATGCCACAAACTCCAAGAGTAAATGACACAAGCTCGGAAGGTAGAGCATGGTTGACAAAAACAGAGGATACAAATTGTCAAAGACATTGTGTACCATGGGAATAACTCACAAGAATTTTGAAAGTGAAGAATACTATCGGATAATAACCCAGCAATGGGCCTGGCGGTCCACAATGGAGCAGATGTGAGTATCGGTACTCAATCAAAGGAAGAAAGAATGCAAGGGCATCGGATTATAGAACATCTGAATAATTCAATGCTTAGATAACAAAGGAATCATGATTTCCAAAATGAAGGATCAAAAGGAGATGTCCTTATCAAGGATGGATAAGTTGAATATACCTAGGGGTACAATTGATGACAAATAGATTGGTCGAGAACCGACTCATTTCAAAATGATGTCTGAGCCGGAAAGATAATTTAAAAGGATCGACTGATGATTGCGTGCATGCGCACATCTGTTGAATCAATATGATCAAAATGGGAATCATAAAGGATTTTAAGGAATATTGCTAGACATATTGTAACATCCCAAATTTTCAATTTGGAATGTTATACATTAGATCATCATTGCATATCATATTTTATTTTGCATTTTGGTTGATCCTAGAAATTCTACCCAACTCAATGACCCACGGAGAGAGTTGGGGATTTCGTTATTTTCATATTTGAGTTTTCTCAAATTTTGAGAATAGGATCATTTGATTTTATTTATTTTATCATCAATTATTTCTATTACAAAAATATGAGAGAGGGAATAAAATGACTTTCCCAAAATAAAGAAATATTGAGGATTTAATAATAAAATCAAATAAGATTTTATTTCGGAGTTTTTCGGTGTTTTATTTGAATTTAGGAAAAATGTGTGTTTTCAAAATTGCATTTGGGTCCCAAATAAATGTTCACCTTGTGCGGCTTGATTTTAGAAGCCCGAGAAAATTTATTTCGGAATTTTTGGAGTCCGTTTAGTATTTATTTTTATTTTTCTTCTGCACATAATTTAAAAAAACGCGCACCGACCTACGGGCCGTGTCCGACCGGGACACCGGCCCGGGCAGGCTTTATATGCCGGGGCAGCCCACCCGGGCAAACCCTAGCCGCCCCAGCCCCAAGCCGCCGCCGCCGCCGACGCCGACGCCCCGCCGCCGCCTCGCCGCACGCTGCCCGAGGTTCGCCGCCGCCTCGAAATCCGTGCCAGTTTTTTATTTTTTTCGAAAAACCATTCGGTTTTTCCGTCGGGTTTTTTTAGATTCGGTTTTTTAAAATAGATCAGTTTTTCTGGTTTATTTAAATAGTGAGCGTTCGCCCGTTCGTTCGTTCTAGCGAACGTTTGTCGTTTTTCTTTTTCTCGGATTAAATCCGCGATTTTTGTGATCGAGATTCCTGATCCGATTTTTGTTTTAGTATAACTTTTCGCTCGTTTATCGGAATCAGGCGATTCAAGCGCCTAGAGTTTTGTCTCGAAACCCTCTATCCGTTTAACCAACTTAAACAAGATTTTGCTACTCTAAAATTTGCCCTAGATCCAGATTAGTAGAACGAAGTTGTTTTCTTTCGCCGTTTGACTTTCGTTGCTTCATTCGATTTGATTCTTTTTGCCAACCGGAGTTCTTAAGTTGAACCTTCTGGTTAGATATCTTCTTTGAGTTTTACCCGTGCATTAGATGAGTACTTATTGTATGCTTGTTTGTTTGTCTGCGATAGAATACCCGGAGTGCGCTGCCTGTTACTTCGAATCTCTAGGTTCCGCGGATCATCAGCAAGGCAAGTAACACTTTGATCATACCTTTCCTACTACCCAGTTGTATTGCATTAGATCAATCCTCACACATTGCATGATTAGGATCTAATTAAATTGTGGGATGGGAAGTAGTTGAGGTAGTACCTATTACCTGTTTATTATCAAACCTTTGGGAGTTACTTCTATGTTTGCTTATTATGCCATGCTATGCTAGTAGACGTGGATTGGGTGAGTGATATCCATGACAGATGTGAGTTTTGTTAATTAATGGTTTATCTAAGGTGGCAACTTAAACACACATCTGGGTGGATTGAGGCACCTGGGTATTCCAGGACTTGCCTGTTTTCTTTTGGACCGCCACCCAGGCTCAAAGGGATCATGAGACTATTCATACTAGAAACTTCCGTGTGCAGCCACAAGCTATTATGGGCTCTAGCATAGTTGACTAAGTTGTGCGAACTCTTACAGTGGTAGACTAGCAGATGTAGGGGATGTAGGTGGTACGGTCTACCCGATCGTAAGGTGCTAGCGCTTCTGAAAGACTATATCTCGGTCATCCGTCTTCTCAAACACCATGTAGTGCGAGAAACCAAACGGAGGCGATCGAGTCTTGTGGGGAAAAGTGCGCAAACCTTGGCATAGTGTAATAAACTAATCATGGTTAGCCGTGTCCCCGGTTATGGACATCCTGAGTATCTAGTACCTGGATTATCATGTGAATCTCAACATGTTACTCTAAATTAATTTTGTTGGGTTATGTTTAATGATGATGCTTAATTGGGATTGAGAATGCTGTCAACCATTCTCAATGTTTAACAACGACCATGATAGTTAAATAAATTTATTCCTTTGCAGTAGGGAGTTTTTAGGTCGTGGTTCTATACTCAGTGATGCCGTTGGAGTTGATGGACTCACTTATCTTCCAAGCCTTCCGCTGTTATCGTTATTAGATGGCCTTAAGCCATATTTATTGAAATAAATTCTCTATGAAGACCCTCGATGTAATAAGTGTGTGATTGCTACTCTGTTATAAATCCTCCGAGTACTGTGTGGTGTCAGCATTACTGATCCAGGGATGACACCGGAGCACAGAGATCAGACTGTTTGAGGTTTGGTTGCTACACATATGGAATTAACCATAATGCAAGCAGGCAAGAATTTCAAGAGCAATACGCTACTAAGGATTTCGGAAGATCGAATAGTATTTCAAAGAATTTTGTGAAAAACATGAACAAATGGGAATGAGCGTATACTCGGTAAGTGCGAGGAATTATCCGTAGGGGTATTCATGTGACAAAGAATTGCAAGGCAGTAGGCACAAAGTATTCTCATAACAAAAGAGAGAACTTCGGGGTATCTTGTGATAACAAGATCAACGGGGAATGATGGTATGAATGACAAATGTATGTGGTCATCCATAGGGGTTTATCGATGAGAGGGAGTTGCAAAAGCGATGACACAGAGCCCTGAGAGAACATCGTAGAGTATCTTCGAAATCTTCTGGTGCAGTAGGCGATCATCTGTAATAAGGGGTTCTCCGGGTGGATGTGACCACGAGATCCTAATGTTAGAGTCAGTAAAACCTTTAACCCGAGGAGAAGAGAGAGCAGAATCCCAGAGTAAGACAAGGAATAAAAGATCCTAATACCACCTGTCGTGGTTCTAAGCCTGACAGTGATGTAGGGGGGTACGTATGGAGAGGCGGGATCTTAGCTGTGGAGAAGTTGTAAGCACGCAAGGTTTACGAGTTCAGGCCCTTCTCGGAGGAAGTAATAGCCCTACGCCTCGGAGCCCGGAGGTGGTCGACTGGATTATGCGTGTATGAGTTACAGAGGTGCGAACCCTTGTCTCGGAGGGGGGGTGGCTTATATAGAGTGCGCCAGGCCCCCTGCCAGCCCACGTTACCAAGGGTTCAATGTTCATTAAGGCGAGGCGTTACTGGTACCGCTAGTAATAAAGTGCTATGATGACCATAAAAAAGCTATTTAATGACCGACCATTAGCGTGCGGAGTGACTTTAGGTCTCCTGGCCGTCGAGTGGTTGGATCTTGGTCGAGTGATTGCTTCTTGGTCGAGTGTCTTCGAGTCTGTCGAGTGTCTTCGAGTCTGTCGAGTGGAACACCTTCAAGTTGATTGAAAGGTGATTTCTTCTAGAGATGTCCTCGGGTAGGGTAGGTAGGATAGGTCCATGACCCTACCCTAGGTACATAGCTTCATCATTAGCCCCCGAATGGATCGAGGTTTGAGTGGGGAAGGATTTGAGAGCTTCTCCGACTCGTTTTTCATGTCGTGAGCATATCTAGTTTCAGATCAATGGGCCTGAGTGATGGCAACAACTTCCTTTCCAGTTGCCTTGATCCATTCTTAATTCCTCGTCGAGTGGGTTTCTTTACTTGTAAGGCTCCGAGTGATGGTGTGGAGGAGATCCTTGGTCTGACAAGTTATTCGCTGCCCGCGGATTTAGTGGGATCCGAATTTTGGGAAGCGCGCAGGACGGGGGAGGCCGCAGTAATCGGACGAGATAGAGTGGAGCCGCCTCGATCCCCGCGCCACCTTTTTCACCACGTATCGCTCGTGCGGTCGTTGTGGGATTTGACAGGGCCGCCTGGGCCTACCTGTCAGCCACTCGGGAGCGGCCTGATATAAAGCGCCTGGACCGGAGTCCCCCGAGCAGTGCATCCCATTACCTCTTCTCTCCCTCACTTCCCTCCGCCGCGCTCGCTCTCGCCCTAACACCACCGCACCGCACGTGCCTCGCCGGCGACAATAGGGAGGGAGAAGACAGCGGCTCTGGAGCGGGCCAAGAAGGCGACGGCGAAGTCGAAGGGGAAGGCGACCAGCCGGGGCGGATCTTCCTCGCGGTCTGGCCTGCCGAAGGGCTGGATCCAGGGCGACTGGATCCACTTGAGGATCCGCCAAGACGACCTCGATGACTTGGCTGAAGGGGGCCGATCCCTTACGATGTGGCGTGGCTTCCGGGGATGGAATCCGAGCCGCAGCCTCGGGAGGGTGAGCGCGTTCTTCTTGCCACCCACATCGACCGTGGGTTTTCCTTGCCTCCTCATCCTTTCTTCCGAGGGTTTATGAACTTCTTTGGGGCTCAACTTCACCATTTTACCCCCAACTCAATCGTTTATCTTGCCGCGTTCATTTCCTTGTGTGAGAACTTCTTGGGTTGTCGACCTCACTGGGGTCTTTTCAAGCATATCTTCACTTGTCGCTCCCAGACAGTGAAAAGGGCTAATCCGAGTGACGAGAGGACCCAAGTGATCTAGATGTGTGGGGGTCTTGGCATCCAGACGAGGGGAAAAAGCTCCTTTCCGGCCATGATTCTCCCCGCTTCAGTTCGCGGATGGCAGTCGACTTGGTTCTACTGCAAAGACCAGTCGACGCCAGGGCAATCGACTGGCCTCCCTCCTTTTACCATGGACCGGGTGGAAAGACCCTCCCCTTTGAAGGTGCTCCCGGAGGAGAAGGAGCACGTGCAGGTGCTGGTCGACCGAGTGGTCCAGCTTATTCGCGACGGGGTCACTGGTATGGATCTCTTGGAGGTCTTCCTTCAGCAGCGCATCCAGCCTCTCCAAGCCCGAGACCATCCGATGTGGATGTATTCGGGTCTTGAAGACTCCACTCGGATCCACCCGGAGGAGGTCGACGACGACACGCTGGAGAAGTGGCTGTCTGGCATTACCAGGAATAAGGACAATCCTAGGGGAGCCAGGAGAGTCCCTCCATTCGACCAGTCCCACGCACCCGAGCAGGTCTGATTCTGAGTTTTTGCTTGTATTCTGAGTTCACTCACGCAGCCGTCTGTATTGCATCGACTGACTTTGTTCTCCCTGCTTTCTTTCAGGCCATTATTGAAATGTATTCCATGCCCAACGGGGAGCAAGAGCAAGCTCTGGAAGGCGAGGCGAGTGGCGGCGAAAGCGGCGAGGGGGCTTCCGATGGTGAAGGGGACAGAGGGAGCGACGACTCAAGCGCTGGAGAAGAAGTCGAGTCGCCTCCTCGCAGGGAGAGGCGATCCAAGCTTGACCAAGAACGGCCG
Organism: Triticum dicoccoides; assembly: GCF_002162155.2. Classification (NCBI taxonomy): domain Eukaryota; kingdom Viridiplantae; phylum Streptophyta; class Magnoliopsida; order Poales; family Poaceae; genus Triticum; species Triticum dicoccoides. The sequence goes on along the minus strand of NC_041386.1, from coordinate 320,764,399 downwards.
AGTGCTCGCGACAAGGCAACTGCTCCGGCTGGTCAGTCTTTGAAGCGCCCTCGGATCTCTTCACCAACCCCAACTGGGAAGGCGCCAAAGCACCCCAAAGTTGCAGAGCCGAAGACTCGGAAGGCGCTGCTGAAGATCAAGATCGATATCCCTGTCGCCTCCGCGTGAGTGTCTCTCCTTGTATTCACTCGACGCTTCGCGCTGTTTGTTTTTCTTGTTTTAACTGGATGAACTTTGGAATTGTTAGCGCTGCCACTTCCGGAACCTCAGCTTATAGGGATGATGATGAGGCGATGGAGGATGCGGTCACTTCTAATCCGGGTATGATTTCTGCCATACTATCTTTTTTTGGTCGATTCAACTGTATCGTGCATCACTGGGTGACGTGCTTTTGGCAATTTGAACCTTGCACAACTCCCAACATTATTGACCTCCCTGATGATGAAGGAGAGCCCGAGAGGCCTTTGAAGAGGAAGAACATGCGAGCTCCTGCAAGCGGGGCGCTACAGACGACGCCGAGGGCGGAACCAGTAGTTCAGGACACTAGCGACATCAATCGGGGTCCTGTTACCTTCGTTGAGCCGTTGTCGAGTGCTTTGCCTTCTTCATCAACTGCTCAGGCCCCTGTCGACCCGCCTTCAATTTTTGTGACCCATCGTGTCCCGGAGGATGAGGTGAATGCTGCTAGGGAAGCCATTCGTCAAGCGGGCATTATGATGGAGAAGATGAAGGCGGTGCGGGACGCCAGCCAAGCCGCCTATGATGCCAGCTCGGCCCTCCAGAGCAACGTTCAGGTTAGTTGGTTGCCGCTTGTTCTGTTAGGATATGCTACCTGAAGAGTCTTTCTGAAAATCTTTGCATCTGCACACCCACTGGGTGCGTCGATTGAATTCTTGGACTAGTGGGGGCACGCTGAGTGCACCCACTGGGTGTAGTCCCCGAGACTACGGTGGACTGCTGGCAGTCGACTGTAGTCTTAGTATTTTGTCGAACGTATAGTTTGTCTCTTCCACTCGATCTGGTCGAGTGGGATCAGAACCGGTGGGGGCACGCTGAGTGCACCCACTGGGTGTAGTCCCCGAGACTACGATGGACTGCTGGCAGTCGACTATAGTCTGAGTTCTTTCTCTCTTTTTTTTGGACTCGACTTCGGCGGGCCGGTCGAGTGGGGTCAGAACCGGTGGGGGCACGCTAAGTGCACCCACTGGGTGTAGTCCCCGAGGCTATGGTGGACTGCTGGCAGTCGACCGTAGTCTTAGTATTTATTGCCTTTGTTGTTTTTTGCTGTAAAATAACTTCTCCCCTTTGACTTCAGAAATCTTGCGATCTTGGAGCTCGCTTTGCTGACTTGGAGAAACAGCAGATTCAACTGAACCTTGATCTGGAGCTGGCCAGGACAGAGCTGCAAAAGGCCAGAGACGGCGCCGCAGGTAAGACTATTTTGTCGACTGGTTAGTTTTAGGCTTGAGTACCCTTCTTCTATTTCCGAATCAATCATCATTTCTTTGCAGAAAAACTGAGAGAAGCTCTGGCGAAAAAGGATTAGGACTTGGCTGCTGCCCGTAAGGAGGCTGACGACAAGACCGCTATGGCCGAACAGAAGCTGGCTTCGGTCGGCCAGTTAGAAGAAGAGAATACCAGGCTGAAGACCACTCTGAATGAAACCAACAGGGAGTGTACACGCTGGAAGAAGGATAACCTCAACCTGAAGGAAAAGATGGAAGGCATTGCTCGCAGGAGGGACGATCTAGAGAGCTACTTGAGGAGCGTTGCCAAGAAGTTGTATATCAAGCTTGAAGGTGCACATTTAGTTCCGACTGATTTTTTTGTGTCGACTCAGTGTATGAAAATTGACTTATCCTTGGATCGTGAATGCAGAGTTTTGCCAGAACTTTGAAGAGGAGACTGGGCGGACCGAACCAGGTTTGGATCCAATCAACTCTCCCGTGAAAGATGAAGCTGCCATGAATTTGCTCCGACTGGAATCTCGCATTGACGATGCCGTGGACTACTTGGCTCGACTGAAGGTCGCCATGTCACGGATCGACCCGGCACTTTAGCCAGAGGCTACGCTCCAAAATGATCTTGAGTCTCTGATGATTCGTCTTAACGGAATCCCTGACCGAGTGCAGGAGTGGAAGAAGTCTTCTGCTCGGTGCGGCGCTGATGTGGCTCTGTCTTTGGTTCGTGTCCACTGCAAGGAGGTGCGACAAGACAAGCTGGCAGCAATCAAGGTCGCCAACACCCAGAAGCATGACTTCCGAACCTTTATGGAGACTTTCATCACTGCAGCCACTCGGATAGCTGACGGCGTCGACCTGGATGAGTTCATCGAGCCTGCCAGCCCTCCTCCCGCTGAGTGAACAAACTCTTATGTCCCACCTTAAATTTGCCTTGGAATGCTGAGTGGTTTTTGTAACCGTTAAACTTTTTCGGGTCGCATGCCCGAGTACCTCGATCCGTGATCTAGAATCTTTAGGATTTTATCTGAACTTGGTTTACCGTTGAATATCTTTATGAATCTCCTGCTGAGTGAACCCAACCTTTATTCGAGACAACTTTCTGTATTCGCAGCACAACTCCAAAGGAGGGGGAAGTAGTCGACCCATGCCTTGTATTTGTGGTGAAGCTCCCCAGGGGCGGGCGGCGGTCGACCCACACCCTGTTACTGCAGAGTGGGACGGAGCGCACATTGTATTTGTGGCGAAGCTCTCCAGGAGAAGGGTGGGGGGCAGTCGACCCGTACTTCGTTACTGTAGAGCGGGATGAATCGTGCATTGTATTTGTGGCGAAGCTCTCTAGGAGAAGGTGGCAGTCGACCTGCCCCTCGTCGTCCTTGAGGATTGAGATGTGTTTGGGAGAACTTAGGCGAGTACTGGACTGCAGCTAAGCCCCCGAGTGGGAGGATTGCTCTCCACTCGGTAGGGTTTTTTAAAACTTAGGCGAGTGCCGACTGCAGCTAAGTCTCTAGGTGGGAGAACTTAGGCGAGTACTGGACTGCAGCTAAGCCCCCGAGTGGGAGGATTTCTCTCCACTCGGTAGGGTTTTTTCAAACTTAGGCGAGTGCCTGACTGCAGCTAAGTCTCTGAGTGGGAAAACTTAGGCGAGTACTGGACTGTAGCTAAGCCCCCGAGTGGGAGGATTGCTCTCCACTCGGTAGGATTTTTTCAAACTTAGGCGAGTGCCTGACTGCAGCTAAGTCTCTGAGCGGGAGAACTTAGGCGAGTA
>NC_041386.1:320760636-320761053 GCF_002162155.2 Triticum dicoccoides | reverse complement strand
TTGCTCTCCACTCGGTAGGATTTTTTCAAACTTAGGCGAGCACTGGGCTGCAGCTAAGCCCCCGAGTGGGAGGCTTGCTCTCCACTCGGTAGGATTTTTTCAAACTTAGGCGAGCACTGGGCTGCAGCTAAGCCCCCGAGTGAGAGGTTTGCTCTCACTCGGTAGGATTTTTAAACACTTAGGCAAGCACTGGGCTGCAGCTAAGCCCCCAAGTGGGAGTCTGGCTCGCCACTCGGTAGGATTTTTAAACACTTAGGCGAGTGCCCGACTGCAGCTAAGTCTCTAAGTGGGAGAACTTAGGCGAGTACTGGACTGCAGCTAAGCCTCCGAGCGGGAGGATTGCTCTCCACTCAGTAGGATTTTTCAAACTTAGGCGAGTGCCTGACTGCAGCTAAGTCTCTAAGTGGGAGAACTTAG
>NC_041386.1:320733124-320760613 GCF_002162155.2 Triticum dicoccoides | reverse complement strand
ACTGCAGCTAAGCCCCCGAGTGGGAGGATTGCTCTCCACTCGGTAGGATTTTTTCAAACTTAGGCGAGTGCCTGACTGCAGCTAAGTCTCTGAGCAGGAGAACTTAGGCGAGTACTAGACTGCAGCTAAGCCCCCGAGTGGGAGGATTGCTCTCCACTCGGTAGGATTTTTTCAAACTTAGGTGAGTGCCTGACTGCAGCTAAGTCTCTAAGTGGGAGAACTTAGGCGAGTACTGGACTGCAGCTAAGCCCCCGAGTGGGGGGATTGCTCTCCACTCGGTAGGGTTTTTTCAAACTTAGGTGAGTGCCTGACTGCAGCTAAGTCTCTAGGTGGGAGAACTTAGGCGAGTACTGGACTGCAGCTAAGCCCCCGAGTGGGAGGATTGCTCTCCACTCAGTAGGATTTTGTCAAACTTAGGCGAAACGGATTCGCAGATAAGCCCCCGAGTGGGAGGCTGGCTCGCCACTCGGTAGGATTTTTTTCAAACTTAGGCGAAACGGATTCGCAGCTAAGCCCCCCGAGTGGGAGGCTGGCTCGCCACTCGGTAGGAAACTGTTTTTACAAACTTAGGCGAAGCAGATTCATAGCTAAGCCACCCACTGGGGGATTTCTTACGCAAACAAAAAACAATAATAATCACTGGGAAAATTATAACGCTCTTGTCTTTGAGAAATAAACTACAGGATTTTTTCTTATTACATCTCATCCGAGTGAGAATTTAGGTATAAAAGGGGCGGAGTAGCTCCGCATTCCAGGCTCGTGGCTCATCGATCTGGCGATCGACATTGTAAAGATGATACGCTCCATTGTGGAGGACTTTGGTGACGATGAAGGGGCCTTCCCAAGTAGGAGCGAGCTTGTGTGGTTTCTGTTGATCCACTCGGAGGACCAAATCTCCTTCTTGGAAGGCTCGACTCTTCACATTTCTGGCATGGAACCGACGTAAGTCCTGCTGATAAACGGTCGATGGATCATAGCCATTTCTCTTTCTTCTTCCAGGAGGTCGACTGCGTCTTGCCGGGCTTGTTCTGCTTCATCTTCGGTGTAAAGCTCGACTCGGGGTGCATTGTGAAGTAGATCACTCGGCAGGACTGCTTCTGCTTCGTAAACCAGAAAGAACGGGGTTCTTCCAGTCGACCTATTCGGGGTGGTCCTCAATCCGCACAGAACTGACGGAAGCTCGTCGACCCATGCACCTGCTGCGTGCTTGAGATCACGCATCAGCCGAGGTTTTAGTCCTTTGAGAATCAGACCATTTGCCCTTTCTGCTTGCCCATTCAACTAGGGGTGGCGACCGATGCGTAGTCGACTCGTGTGCCTTGAGAGGCGCAAAAAGCTCCAAACTTGTCTGAATCAAAGTTTGACCCATTGTCAGTGATGATGCTATGCGGGACCCCATATCTGAATGTTAACTCCCTGACGAAACTGATGGCAGTGCAAGCATCAAGATTCTTGATAGGCTTGGCTTCAATCCATTTGGTAAACTTGTCGACTACCACAAGCACATGTGTGAAACCGCTCCTGCCTGTTCTCAATGGACCAACCATATCCAACCCCCAAACAGCGAAGGGCCAGACGAGTGGAATGGTCTTCAGGGCTGATGCGGGTTTGTGCGACATGTTGGAGTAGAACTGGCACCCTTCACACTTGTCGACTATCTCTTTTGCCATTTCATTTGCTCTTGGACAGTAAAAACCCGCTCAGTATTCTTTAGCCACAATGGTCCGAGAGGACGCATGGTGACCACAGGTCCCCGAGTGGATCTCATCAAGGATTATCTAACCTTCTTCTGGTGTTATACACTTCTGACCGACTCCAGTCGCGCTTTCTCTATACAACTGTCCCTTTATGACTGTGAAGGCCTTGGATCGACGGACAATCTGTCGAGCCTCTTCCTCGTCATCCGGGAGTTCCTTCCTCAGGATATACGCGATGTACGGTATTGTCCAGTCGGGGGTGATTGCCAAGACTTCCATGATTAGGTCGACCACCGCTAGAATTTCGACTTCAGTCGGATCCGTGGCACTCTTTGGCTGCGGGACTTCATCTGTAAAAGGACCTTCTTGGACTGACGGCGAGTGGATGTGTTCCAAAAACACATTGCTGGGGATGGCTTCTCTCTTGGAGCCTATCTTTGCCAAATCATCAGCTGCTTGATTTTTCAGTCGGGGGATGTGATGAAGCTCTAACCCCTCGAATTTCTTCTCTAACTTTCTTACTGCATTACAATAACCGGTCATAGCTGGACTTCTGACGTCCCACTCCTTCATCACCTGATTAACCACCAAATCTGAGTCGCCATAGACCATGAGGTGACGGACGTCGAGTGAAATGGCCATGCGCAACCCATACAAAAGTGCTTCATATTCTGCTTCATTATTGGAGGAATCGAAGTGAATCTGGAGAACATATCTGAGCTTATCTCCTCAGGGGGAAACCAATACTACCCCAGCACCAGAACCATTCAGCATCTTAGATCCGTCGAAGAACATGGTCCAGTGCTTCGAGTGAACTTGAGTCGGAAGTTGTTGTTCAATCCACTCGGCGACGAAATCTGCAATTGGTTGGGACTTGATAGCTTTCTTTGCCTCAAACTTGATATCTAGGGGAAGGAGTTCAATCGCCCATTTGGCCACTCGACCAGTTGCATCTCTGTTGTGCAAGATCTCTAACAACGGAGCTTCGCTGACGACTATACTGGAATGATCAGAGAAGTAGTGGACAACTTTCTTTGTAGTCATGTAAATACCATATACGAGCTTCTGGTAATGAGGGTATCTTTGCTTCGATGGGGTCAAGACTTCAGAAATATAATATACTGGGCACTGAACTTTGAAGGCCTTTCCTTCTTCTTCCCGCTCGACCGTAAGTACTGTACTGACAACTTGTCCTGTGGCTGCAATGTAAAGCAGTAAAGGCTCCTTGCTGATTGGGGAAGCAAGCACCGGCTGGGTGGAGAGCAGAGCTTTGAGCTCTGCAAATGCTGCATCTGCTTCCGGAGTCCACTCGAACTTGTCAGACTTCTTCATCAGTCGGTAAAGAGGCAATGCCTTTTCACCAAGACGAGAGATGAATCGACTCAAAGCGGCCAAGCAACCTGTAAGCTTCTGGACGTCATGCACACACACAGGATGCTTCATCCGGAGTATAGTACCATTTTTTTCAGGATTGGCGTCGATTCCCCGTTTGGAAATGAGAAAACCGAGTAGCTTTCCGCCTGGAACTCTGAATGTGCACTTTGATGGATTGAGCTTGATATCATACCTCCTGAGGTTGGCAAAGGTTTCAGCAAGGTCAGTCAGCAGGTCGGAACCCTTCCGTGACTTAACCACAATATCATCCATGTATGCCTCCACATTCCAAGTGATTTGGGTGAGTAAACACTTCTGAATCATCCTCATGAACGTGGCTCCGGCATTCTTGAGGCCGAATGGCATGGTAACATAGCAGAAGCACCTGAATGGGGTGATGAAAGCTGTTTTAATCTCATCAGGTCCATACAGACGGATCTGATGGTACCCGGAATAGGCGTCTAGAAAAGACAGTCGCTCACATCCCGCAGTCGAGTCGACTATCTGGTCGATGCGGGGGAGAGGAAAATGATCTTTCGGGCAGGCCCGATTGATATGTTTAAAGTCAATGCACATGCGAAGTGACTTGTCCTTCTTGGGAACCATGACAACATTAGCGAGCCACTCGGAGTGGTAGATTTCTCGGATAAACTCCGCCGCTAAAAGCCGAGCTACCTCTTCGCCAATAGCCTTTCTCTTCTAGACGGCGGACCGTCGGAGATGTTCCTTGACAGGTTTTACTTTTGAGTCGACTCTTAGGCGATGCTCAGCCAGCTCCCTTGGAACACCCGGCATGTCAGAGGGCTTCCATGCGAAGATGTCCCAGTTCTCACGGAGGAACTGGATGAGCGCTTCTTCCTATTTGGAGTCGAGCGTCGTTGAGACGTGAGTCGGAGCAGCATTGGGATCGGTCGGGTGAATCTGAACTGGCTTTGTTTCACCGGACGACTGAAAAGCTGATTCTGAAGCAGGCTTCTTGGCTCGTAGTAACTCACTTGGATCAGCAGTCTTCTGGTACTCTTGCGGCTCGACCACTGCCATCTGGGCATCAGCAATCTTTGAGCCTTTCTAAAAACACTCTTCTGCTTTCTTCCGATTGCCTGTAATGGTGATCACACCTTTGGGACCAGGCATCTTCAATTTGAGATACACATAACACGGTCGGGCCATGAAGCGTGCATAAGCCGGCCTGCCCAAAATAGCATGATAGGCACTCTGGAAGTCTACAACTTCAAATGTCAACTTCTCTTTCCGGTAATTCTTGGAATCACCAAAAACCACATCAAGGGCAATCTGGCCGAGTGATTCAGCCTTCTTCCCAGGAATGACTCCATGGAAACTCATGTTGCTGGCGCTGAGTCTGGACATCGGAATGCCCATCCCTTTCAATGTCTCTGCATACAATATGTTCAAACCACTGCCACCATCCATTAGGACTTTGGTTAGTCAAGTGCCTTCAACCACTGGGTCGACCACCAGAGCTTGCCTCCCAGGGGTGGCAATATGCGTTGGGTGATCGGACTGGTCGAACGTGATGGCAGTCTGGGACCATTTCAGATAACTTGGTGTCGCCGGAGCAACCATATTCACCTCTCGATTGATGACTTTCAGTCGACTTTTGCTCTCAACATCAGCAAAAATCACCAAGGTGGAATTGACTTGAGGGTATCCGTCGTCACTGTCCTCTTTGTCCTCGACTTTGTCTGACTCCTTTTCCTTACCCTTGGGTTGCTTACCCTGGAACTGTTGGATCAAGAGTCGACACTGTCGAGTGGTATGTTTCGGGTAAATGAAATTACCCTCTTCATCTTTCTTCGTGTGGACGAGACATGGCAAGTCCAACACATCATTTCCGTCCTGGTCTTTAACCTTTTTGGGGTTCCAACGCCCTTTAGGTTTCCCTTTAAACTTTCCCTGAGTTACGGCCAAGGCTTCCCGGGAGCAGCTGGCTCGGCTTTCCGCTTCTGTTTCCGATTGGAATTCCCTCCGGTTTCTTGGGCGACTGACTTCAGCTTGCCGCTCCGGAGTCGATCCTCATCTTCACCATTAGCGTACTTGGTGGCAATCTCCATCATCCGATTCAGGGACATCTCTCTAGTTCGACCGAATTTCAAGCTCAGTTCTCTGTACTTGACGCCCTCCTTGAAAGCACAAACCGCTTGGTGGTCAGACACATTCTCCACCGAGTGATGTAACATGATCCACCTCTGGATGTAATCCCTCAAAGTTTCATTTGGTTTCTGTACACAAGACCGCAGTTCCGTCAGCCCTGCCGGTCGCTTGCACGTGCCTTCGAATGTGGTGACGAACACTCGAGAGAGATCCTCCCAAGTGTAAATGCTGCTAGGCGCCAACTGGTTCAACCATGCTCTGGCCGAGCCCTCTAACATGAGAGGCAGGTGCTTCATGGCCACTTCATCATTGCCGCCGCCGATCTGGACGGCCACTCGGTAATCTTCAAGCCAAGTATCGGGCTTGGACTCGCCAGTGAACTTACTAACTCCAGTCGCCAACCTGAAGTTGGGAGGAATCACAGCGGCCCTGATGGCTCGACTAAAGCACTCTGGCCCCGATACATGCACTCTGCTGTTGGTAGGGGCATCTCTGTCGTGACCTTCTCGGTGAGCCCTGTTCCGGTCGACCAAACCTTGGATGAGAATGGATCTCGCGTCAAAGCCTGGCCCTCTGGGGTCGACTGAAACCCTTCGCCCACCACTATGAGTGCGCCTGTCATCCTGCTGGCGAGGCACATACGACCCACTCCTCGGGGGAGGCGTGGGCACTCGACGCCGACCGTCACGACCGACTCGGTGTTCATACTGTTCATGGTCCCCATACTGGTCACGCTGGTCTCCACGTCCCTCACGCTTCGGGGGCGATCTCGGGCTGTGAGCCGACTGGACTGTGTCCACGGCAACGGATCTGCTGTGAATCCTGTTCCGCGACTGAGAAACAGCGGAATTCTGATGTCCTGCTGCCCGGAGCAACGCTCTAATCTGCAGCAAGCCTCTGCCAGCCTCCGACTAGGAAGGCTGAATCGACTCCGCTATGCGGGCTGCAGCTGCTAAATTCTAAATCAGAGTTCGATATACCTGCGGGGGCGGGAAAAGCTGACATCGACTGGATTCGGGAACCCGTTGTCGCGCCCGCTCGTCGAGTGCTCGCTGGAGGTTTTCCAGTCGAGCACGCTTGGCCAAATTTGCCAGGCGCGCGTCCTGCAAGGCGCGAGCCTCAGGGGTTTCTCCAATTATAGGAGTGTGCAGTGCATCCATGTTCCGGCGGCAAAGTTCTTCCCTCTACAGCGACGTGAGAGGCTCGGGAAGATATTCCTCATGGGGACGCGACGGGTCGCCTCCGCCCGTGCCTCCGTCGGTGCGGGGAAAACCGGGAGGACTCGGTGGTCCATCGGCCATCAGAACCTCCGCCGCCGAATCGCTGCTGCCGCACTCGGATGCGGTCTCTGCGGAGCCAGTCGACAGATCGAACAGGCCGTAGAGGGATTCGTCGGGCTCGATCGCCACGACTTGAGGGATGGCCGACTGACGGGCCACTGCGTGTCTCACCCACCGCTGAAGTCTCGACCGACCGGAGCGCTTGCGCCGGCGGGAAACGGGGAGGGAGGACATCACAGGAGCCGACCGGTAAGGGGTCGACGGTTGCCGCAGGAGAACACCGCAGACGCACGCGCGAAAGTGCATTGCCCCGCGGACAGGGAGTGCGTCCACATCGAGCGGAGCCTCCTGAAGCCAGGCGGAGTCGTCGGCGATAAACGTGAGCGCGCCGAGACGGATCTCGCGGCCCTCCACCAAAACTCCGTCGAAAACCATGATGATTCGGGTCGGAAAAGATCGCAACTCCTCCAACAAAACGCTAAAACACCGGCCCCACGGTGGGCGCCAACTGTCGTGGTTCTAAGCCTGACAGTGATGTAGGGGGGTACGTATGGAGAGGCAGGATCTTAGTTGCGGAGAAGTTGTAAGCACGCAAGGTTTACGAGTTCAGGCCCTTCTCGGAGGAAGTAATAGCCCTACGTCTCGGAGCCCGGAGGCGGTCGACTGGATTATGCGTGTATGAGTTACAGAGGTACGAACCCTTGTCTCGGAGGGGGGTGGCTTATATAGAGTGCGCCAGGCCCCCGGCCAGCCCACGTTACCAAGGGTTCAATGTTCATTAAGGCGAGGCGTTACTGGTAACGCTAGTAATAAAGTGCTATGATGACCATAAAAAGCTATTTAATGACCGACCGTTAGCGTGCGGAGTGACTTTAGGTCTCCTGGCCGTCGAGTGGTTGGATCTTGGTCGAGTGATTGCTTCTTGGTCGAGTGTCTTCGAGTCTGTCGAGTGTCTTCGAGTCTGTCGAGTGGAACACCTTCAAGTCGATTAAAAGGTGATTTCTTCTAGAGATGTCCTCGGGTAGGGTAGGTAGGACAGGTCCATGACCCTACCCTAGGTACATAGCTTCATCACCACCCAATGGCGACATGGGCCCGTAAGACACACAACCATGTTAGTAAAAGTTTTTCAGTGACTAGACTCAACTTTGGCCAAGGAGTTGGAAAGGGGCTACCTACAGGCAGTCGGCTCTGATACCAACTTGTGATGCCCCTCATTCAATCGTATACTAATCATACACGCAAATGTGTACGATCAAGATCAGGGACTCACAGGAAGATATCACAACACAACTCTAGACACAAATTAAAATAATACAAGCCTTATATTACAAGCCAGGGGCCTCGAGGGCTTGAATACATCAGCTCGAATACACAAGAGTCAGCGGAAGCAACAATATCTGAGCACAGACATAAGTTTAACAAGTTTTCCTTAAGAAGGCTAGCACAAAAGCAACAACGATCGAAAAGGCAAGGCCTCCTGCCTGGGAGCCTCCTAACTACTCCTGGTCGTCGGTGGCCTCCACGTAGTAGTAGGCACCCTCGGTGTAGCAGTAGTCATCGTCGAAGGTGGCGTTTGGATCCTGGGCTCCACATTCTGGTTGCAGCATCTGAGAAGAATGGAAAGAGGTGGAAAAAGGGGAGCAAAGCAACCATGAGTACTCATCCAAAGTACTCGCAGGCAAGGATCTACACTACATATGCATCAGGATTAATGAAATGGGTAGTATCTGTGTACTAAACTGCAGAATGCCAGAAGAGGTGGGGAAAGCCTAGCCTATCGAAGACTAGCATCTTCAAGCAGCTTCAAGCATCTTGCAGCATCAGAAGAGATAAGAGTAGCATAAAGTAAAGTAGTAGTAGTGTCATCAACCTCGCCAAGAGATCCTCCCTCGACTCCCAGCGAGAAAGCAATCCCAGAGCCATACTGTCCATTTCTCATCTCTGTTTGCAAGTAGCGGGGCGGCACAGGCCACAGTGGCTAGCGACGGGTGCACTGCTGCGGGATAGAGGCGGGGCGTTGTAAGCGGAGGCGAGCAGTGGGCAGATCAAGCGGGCACGAGACATGCCACGGGCACGCAGAGCCGAGCTCCCTGTCATGGCGGTCAACGTGTGGGGTGGCCAAACGTCGACGAGTTTGAGGGGAAAGAAAAGGAGAACGGAGAGAAGAGCTCACATCGAGCCTGTAGGTGAGCAAAGCGGGCTCGGGGGAGGCCTGGAGCAGACAGGGCGGCGGCGGTGATCTCCGATGGCCAATGGTGGAAGAAGGGCCTGATGTGGACGATGCAGGGGCGCCGGACTCGATCCGCAGCTCGGAGTCAACGAAAGCTGACCAGCGGGAGCTCCTAGACCACCAGGCATCACTCGGGGTGACGCCGGAGCGCGGCAAATGGCAAGCGGCGGCGACGGTCGTGCTCGGCCATGCTAGATCTGGAGAGCGAGGGGGAGAGCGAGGCCAGGGGGAAGAGTGGAGTGGGGCGAGGTGAGGGGAAAATGCGTCTGAGGCGTCGCCCTTATCCCCTCGGAGCGGTGCCGGCGAGCAGGTCGGATCGGGACGGCTCGGGCGGGCGCCCGGTCGGCTGTACAGGAGAGGGAGGCGACCGGTCGGGGGGAGTGGGCTGGCTCGGGTGGGCTGGGGCCCGGGGGACCAAGGGCGGTGGCCCTTCTCTCTCTTTTTAACAGTTTTCTCTTCTTTTAAAATTTCTGTTTTCCAAAACTTTTCAAAACCAAAACAGTTTTATAAATTATAAAACTTACACCTAAAATATCATCATGTTTTAGGCTACTACCACAATTAGTTTAGCACTTAAATAAAACAGGTTAGCATTTTTACAAATTAAAAAGCATTTAAACAAATGTTATAAACATTGTTTTAGCTAGTTTAGTGCACTTAAAACTTTGCAAAAAATGTTGGTTCACCACCATGTAGGATCTAGAAGTAGATGTGTCTAGAGGGGGGGTGATTAGACACTTAATGCTAAAGTTGCAATTTTTAGGCTTTTTGGTTTAAGTGGAGTTTAGGCACAATTTCAACACACACATTACATATCAAGCAAGCATGCAAAGAGTATATGAGCAGCGGAATGTAAAGCATGCAACTTGCAAGAATGTAAAGGGAAGGGTTTGGAGAGATCAAACGCAATTGGAGACACGGATGTTTTTCCCGTGGTTCAGATAGGTGGTGCTATCCTACATCCACGTTGATGGAGACTTCAACCCACGAAGGGTAACGGTTGCGTGAGTCCACACAGGGCTCCACCCAAGGGTAACGGTTGCGGGAGTCCACACAGGGCTCCACCCACGAAGGGTCCACGAAGAAGCAACCACCCACAAAGGGTCCACGAAGAAGCAACCTTGTCTATCCCACCATGGCCATCGCCCACACAGGACTTGCCTCACTAGCGGTAGATCTTCACGAAGTAGGCGATCTCCTTGCCCTTACAAACTCCTTGGTTCAACTCCACAATCTTGTCGGAGGCTCCCAAGTGACACCTAGCCAATCTAGGAGACACCACTCTCCAAGAAGTAACAAATGGTGTGTAGGTAATGAACTCCTTGCTCTTGTGCTTCAAATGATAGTCTCCCCAACACTCAACCCTCTCTCATAGGATTTGGATTTGGTGGAAAGAAGATTTGAGTGGAAAGCAACTTGGGAAGGCTAGAGATCAAGATTCATATGGTAGGAATGGAATGTCTTGGTCTCAACACATGAGTAGGTGGTTCTCTCTCAGAACATATGAGTTGGAATGGTGTGTGTGTTCTGATGGCTCTCTCCTCAAATGAGAAGAAGGTGGAGGGGTATATATATAGCCTCCACACAAAATCCAACCGTTACACAGTTTTCCAATCTCGGTGGGACCAAATCAATAAACTCGGTCGGACCGAAAATGTAAACCTAGTGACCGTTAGAGATTTTGGTGGGACCGACTGGATCAACTCGGTGGGACCGATGTGCTGGGGTTAGGGTAAATCCAAAACTCGGTTTGACCGATTACTCAAACTCGGTGGGACCGATTTGGGTAATAAGTGAAACTGAGATTTGGCCAAGCAAACTCGGTGGAACCGATTTCATATCTCGGTGGGACCGAGAATATTGCAATGGGTAACAGAGAGTTTGCAAGCCCATCTCGATGAGACCGAGATCCCATCGGTGAGACCGAAATGATTAGGGTTTGGCAGTGGCTTATGACAAGTGCAACTCGGTGGCGCTGGATAGGAAGAATCGGTAGGACCGAGTTTGGCTTAGGGTTTAGGTCATATGTGGAAGTGGGAAAGTAGCTGAGGGTTTTGGAGCATATCACTAAGCACATGAAGCAAGAGGCTCATTAAGCAACACCTCATCCCTCCTTAATAGTATTGGCTTTTCCTAAAGACTCAATGTGATCTTGGATCACTAAAATGTGAAATGAGGAGTCTTGAGCTTGAAGCTTTAGCCAATCCTTTGTCCTTAGCATCTTGAAGGGGTTCCCACAACCTTTAGTCCATGCCACTCCATTGTTGAACTTATCTGAAACATGCTAGATCGAAATGTTAGTCCAACAAGAGATATGTTGTCATCAATTATCAAAACCACCTAGGGAGCACTTGTGCTTTCAATCTCCCCCTTTTTGGTAATTGATGGCAACATGCATCAAAGCTTTAGATAAAGATATAAAGAACAGCAGGTAAAGCTTTAGAAGAACATGTAACAAGCATAGGCTCCCCCTACATGTATGCACTCATGTAAATATGAAATATAGAGACATGTGAGAGCATAACCATGACAGAGTAGGCAATGTGTTACATGCATCTTGGCCATATGCATCTTGGCCATAACCATCAAGATATTTACATGTAAATACCTTCATGCTCATGAGTCCTTCTTACAAACAGTATGTACATAAGCAAGAACTCCTCATACTCATGATTTTGATGCATATACTTACCTTGTGGTCTTGAGTTGGCTTAGGATGGAATGAACCTGCACAAACAAGGTTAGATAACACAGGTACGTCCACTAGCCAGAGCAAACAAAAGAAACCACAAGAATACCAAGATTGGGATGACATGTAGAGAGTGAGTACAAGGTACCATATTGAATTCAACATGTCCCTAAGAATAAAGGTATGCAATAAATTTGACTGATTTCTTTAGGTGTCTTGCTCCCCCTGAATCTTACATGGGATATTGGGAGAAGATAGGAAACAGAAAATCAGAGCTGAAGGATATGAGTAGAACTAAATTCAAATGAGTTCATATGAACATGTCTTTCCCCCAAAAAGACATGTGGAATCTCTCCTCTTGAGCATCAAGCATTTGGGATTGGGATCCTTGAGTATTCTCTCCCCCTTGGAGATTTCTTCTTTGTAGGTGATAAGCTTTTGATGTGATCTCTCTCTCTCTGATGATAAGCTTTGATGTGATCTCTCTCTCCCCCTTTGACATCAATTTCCAAGAAGGTTTTTCCTGGAATCCGTCGAATGGGTTTGGTCCTTGAGATTCAGTACAAAGCAGTGAATAAAACTGTGATGCTTGTAGAGGACAAGATTCATTGAGTGGAGCTGGATCGGAAGAAATATAGAATGTGTGGCAAACTGTTTTTCCTGTTTTGAAATCGGTGGCACCGAGTGGCATGTTTCGGTAGTACTTAAGGGATTCGGTTGGACCGAGAATAGCTATTCGGTGAAACCGAGTTCATCACAGAGAGAAACACTTGTCACCTCAGCTCACTAGTCAAGTAAGATCTCACAAAGATTTGCGATGAATTAGCTGAAAGATTTGCAAGGAATTTGATGCAGAAATATGCAGAACAAAAAAATCAAAAAGAAAAGAGTGAAAGTTTCTAGATGAAGTTTTTTTTGATTGAAAAAGAAAGAAACAAATATGCAAGGGACAAATGCAATAACTCAGAAAAGAACACAAGAGAACTTCATCTAGAATTGGGCGGTGACATAGTCACCTATGTTAGAGTATATTGACTTAGGAGTCAAGTGAGAACACTTGATCATAGGTCATACTCATCGTTTAAGCTCAAAATGGGGTTACCATTTCATTTAAGCATCTTGATGTATTTACATCTTGTTGAGTTGCTTTGAATCATGTCTTGGAGTAAAGCTTCTCTAAGATGAAATAACATACCTTGGGGGTGATGTGGTTCTTGCTCATGTAGTTGAACTTGTGTGAGTGCTCAAGGTTGATGTAGCTCATCGAGAGTTGGGAGCACCATTTGGAGTTTGAGTTCATCTACCTACATGGGTTAGTTCTTGCAAGGAAAAGCACTTGTGTATCCAAAAATGACAATCATGAAGCTTAATATAGAATTTGTCAAAGGATATGTTTGAATGGTTTTGTGCTTCCTTGTCTTCAACCACTATTGTGTAGAGTCTTGGTGATGTAGAGATCGCTCAGAATATGAGTGAGTCGCAATCTCATGGAATTAGATTCAACCAAGCACCTCCATGGGTTAGACAACATGCAAGGTGCAAATATATCCAAGACATAAGATAGTTATCATAAGAGATATATCATGGATTAGTCATAAGCTCATGTCTTGCATGTATCCAATGGAGTTTCTACTCCAAGTTCGAAGCATCAATGATGTTCAATTCTCCTCTCAACCTGCAAAACACTTTCTCATCAAGCGGTTTAGTGAATATATCCACTAATTGCTTATCGGTGCGAACATGCTTAAGATTGATGTCACCCTTAGCAACATGATCTCGAATGAAATGATGACGAACTTCAATATGCTTAGTCCGAGAATGTTGTACAGGATTATGACCAATTTTGATAGCACTTTCATTGTCACAAAGCAGTGGAACATGTTTCACATAAATCCCATAATCTTTAAGAGTTTGAGTCATCCAAAGTAATTGAGCGCAACATGAACCAGCGGCAATGTATTCAGCTTCGGCAGTGGATAAGGACACCGAGTTTTGTTTCTTGGAAGACCAAGACACAAGAGATCTACCAAGAAATTGACAAGTACCTGAAGTGGACTTTCTATCAACCTTGTCTCCGGCATAATCCGAGTCGGAATAGCCAACAAGATCAAAAGAAGACCTCTTAGGATACCAAATGCCAAAATTGGGTGTATGGATTAAATATCTCACTATCCTTTTCACAGCCTTAAGATGACAATCTTTAGGAGCAGCTTGATATCGTGCACACATGCACACACTTAGCATAATATCGGGACATGAATCACATAGGTATAACAATGAACCAATCATAGAGCGATAAACCTTTTGATCAACCGGTTCACCATCTTTGGTTAAATCATTATGTCCACTAGTAGGCATGGGTGTAGACATACCTTTGCATTCTTGCATATTGAACTTCTTGAATAAGTCCTTGGTGTACTTTGTTTGAGAGACAAATGTACCTTCCTTAGTTTGCTTGATTTGCAACCCGAGAAAGAATTTGAGTTCACTCATCATAGACATCTCAAACTTCTCTGACATTAGCTTTCCAAACTTTTCACTAAAGAGGGGGTTAGTTGAACCAAATATGATATCATCAACATAAATTTGGCATACAAATAGTTCTCCATTAACCCTTTTAGTAAAAAGAGTAGAATCAATTTTACCAATTTCAAAACCACTTGTAGTAAGGAATTTGGTCAAGCATTTATACCATGCTCTAGGAGCTTGTTTAAGACCATAAAGAGCTTTGTGAAGTTTGTAAACATGATTTAGTTTCTTAGGATTGATAAAGCCGGGAGGTTGTTTGACATAAGCTTCCTCCTCTATTTCACCATTTAGAAAAGCACTTTTAATGTCCATTTGGTACAAGGTGATATTATGGTGATTAGCATAGGCAAGTAAGATGCGAATGGACTCAAGTCTAGCAACGGGAGCATACGTCTCACCATAGTCCATACCTTCGACTTGTGTGTATCCTTGGGCGACGAGACGTGCTTTGTTGCGAACCACTTGTCCATCTTCATCTTGCTTGTTGCGAAACACCCATTTGGTACCAATGATGTTGTGGTTGTTGTCGGGCTTCTCAACCAATGTCCAAACTTGGTTTCTTTCAAAATTATGTAGCTCTTCATGCATAGCGTTTATCCAATCCGGATCTTCCAATGCTTCTTCAACCTTCATGGGTTCAATGCTAGAGATGAATGAATAGTTTTCACAAAAGTTAGCTAAACGAGTTTTTGAGCGAGTGATTCTCCCGGTTTGTATGTCATTGAGGATTTGCTCGACGGGATGATCTTTGGCAATTCTTGCTCGAACTCGTGAGAGCTTTTGCTTGGGTCTTCGTTGACCATCTTCTTCATCTTGTTCTTCTTCTTGGCCTTCTTCATTGTTGACGTCGTCGTTCTCTTGTCGTGGTGGAGAAGGAGGTTGTTGATGTTCGTCTTGACGTATTTCCTCGTTTTCTTCATCTTGGTGTGTCCCACTTGTGGATGCTTCAGTGTCGATTCTTGGTTCACCTTGTCGTGAAGTAGAAGCTTCCACTTGGACGGATGAAGTACTCTCCTTCACCTCCGTTGGACGAATTTTGCCAATGGACAAGTCTTGAATTGCTTCTGAAGGGTCTTTGTCTCCTACATCAATTGGCAATTGCTCTACTTGCGAGCCATTAGATTCATCAAACTTCACATCTACCGTCTCTTCAACCTTTCGAGTGAAATTGTTGTAGACACGGTAAGTGTGAGAGTTTGAGCCATAACCAAGTAGAAAACCTTCATGAGATTTAGGAGCAAACTTTGAACGACGATGCTTATCAAGAATGTAGCACTTTGAGCCGAATACTCGAAAGTATCCAACTTGAGGCTTGTTACCGGTGAGGAGCTCGTATGCCGTCTTGCCGAGTAGCTTGTGAAGATATAAGCGATTTGTTGCGTGACAAGCTGTCTCAACTGCTTCTGCCCAAAAGTGCTTTGGCGTCTTGTATTCATCAAGCATCGTTCTTGCCATTTCGATGAGCGTCCGGTTCTTCCTCTCAACAACTCCATTTTGTTGAGGTGTGTACGTAGCCGAGAACTCGTGTGAAATCCCTTCTTCGTCAAGAAAGGTGTCCACATTTGCGTTCTTGAACTCCGTTCCGTTGTCACTCCGAACCTTCTTGATCTTCACATCAAACTGATTTTGGGCTTTCCTAGCGAAGTTTCTGAAGATCTTCTGGACCTGCGACTTGTCATTAAGAAAGAACACCCACGTAAATCTTGAAAAGTCATCAACTATAACTAGACCAAAAGAATTTCCACCGAGACTCTTGTAGGCGTTGGGACCAAAAAGATCCATGTGAAGTAGCTCGAGTGGCCTCCTTGTGGTCATGATGTTCTTCACGGGATGTCTTCCTCCAACCTGTTTACCTGCTTGACAAGCACTGCAAAGTCTATCCTTATCAAATATGACATCGTTAACTCCAAGGATATGATTTCCTTTAATAAGCTTGTCAAGGTTTCTCATGCCAACGTGACCTAGTCGTCTATGCCACAACCAACCTTTTGAGGATTTAGCAACAAAGCAAGTTTTAGGTTGTGCCTTTTTAGAGAAATCGACAATGTAAAGATCTCCTCTACGCATACCCGTAAAGACCATTTTATGATTGTCTCGACGAAATACTTGGCAATCTACCTCAATAAATAGGACATTCAAACCGAAATCAGCAAGTCTAGATACTGAAAGTAAGTTGTAGCCCAGAGATTCAACGAGCATGACATTTTGAATGGAACTATCATGTGAGATGGCCACCTTACCAAGGCCAACCACTTTACCCTTTGAATTATCACCAAAGGTGACATATTTTCGAGGACCATCATTTTCAGCAAGCTCGCGAAACATCTCTTCATCTCCGGTCATATGATCAGTACATCCACTATCAAGAACCCATTCCTTTCCTCCTAATACATATCCCCGAAGATTTGCCATAAGACCAAAATGTCTCATTGCATCATCAAGATCGAAGTCACTATCATCATCATCATAATATTCATGTTCATCATGATCTTGTGATTCATCATTTCCTAGAGAGGGTAATTCATCAGATAAATGATCATCAAAGTGGTCACTTTTATGAATTCTTATAGCTTTGGGTATGATATCATTAATGATTCCAACATCTCCTTTAGCATGCTTAAGATTGGCAAGTTCAAGAAGACATTTACCAAAACTAGGATCACTAGAGTTCATCTTACTCAAGGCAATAGATTTATGGAGAATTTCATCCAAAGTTTTCAAGGAATGATTGGGAAACCGTTCCTCAAGAAATTTCCATATAGTATAGGCGCAATTTTGAGTAGGCAAACTAGCAATCAAATTTTTGGGCAATCCTCTAATGATGAGCTCAATAGTTCTAAGATTGCGAATCATGTCAATATCTTCATCTAGGGTAGGATGCAAGGGATCAATATGGGGTGCACAAGGGCTAGCAATATACTTGTTCAAATGATATTGATTGAAGATTACAAGCATCTCATTTTTCCACTCATGAAAATACTTTCCATCAAGAATAGGCACTCTATGTCTAAGACTCCCTAGAGTAGACACATCCATCTTCCTCCAATGGTGATTAAACCAAGGCAATGGAGACCAAAGCTCTGATACCACTTGTAGGATCTAGAAGTAGATGTGTCTAGAGGGGGGGTGATTAGACACTTAATGCTAAAGTTGCAATTTTTAGGCTTTTTGGTTTAAGTGGAGTTTAGGCACAATTTCAACACACACAATACATATCAAGCAAGCATGCAAAGAGTATATGAGCAGCGGAATGTAAAGCATGCAACTTGCAAGAATGTAAAGGGAAGGGTTTGGAGAGATCAAACGCAATTGGAGACACGGATGTTTTTCCCGTAGTTCGGATAGGTGGTGCTATCCTACATCCACGTTGATGGAGACTTCAACCCACGAAGGGTAACGGTTGCGCGAGTCCACACAGGGCTCCACCCAAGGGTAACGGTTGCGCGAGTCCACACAGGGCTCCACCCAAGGGTAACGGTTGCGCGAGTCCACACAGGGCTCCACCCACGAAGGGTCCACGAAGAAGCAACCACCCACAAAGGGTCCACGAAGAAGCAACCTTGTCTATCCCACCATGGCCATCGCCCACACAGGACTTGCCTCACTAGCGGTAGATCTTCACGAAGTAGGCGATCTCCTTGCCCTTACAAACTCCTTGGTTCAACTCCACAATCTTGTCGGAGGCTTCCAAGTGACACCTAGCCAATCTAGGAGACACCACTCTCCAAGAAGTAACAAATGGTGTGTAGGTAATGAACTCCTTGCTCTTGTGCTTCAAATGATAGTCTCCCCAACACTCAACTCTCTCTCATAGGATTTGGATTTGGTGGAAAGAATATTTGAGTGGAAAGCAACTTGGGAAGGCTAGAGATCAAGATTCATATGGTAGGAATGGAATGTCTTGGTCTCAACACATGAGTAGGTGGTTCTCTCTCATAACATATGAGTTGGAATGGTGTGTGTGTTCTGATGGCTCTCTCCTCAAATGAGAAGAAGGTGGAGGGGTATATATATAGCCTCCACACAAAATCCAACCGTTACACAGTTTTCCAATCTCGGTGGGACCAAATCAATAAACTCGGTCGGACCGAAAATGTAAACCTAGTGACCGTTAGAGATTTCGGTGGGACCGACTGGATCAACTCGGTGGGACCGATGTGCTGGGGTTAGGGTAAATCCAAAACTCGGTTTGACCGATTACTCAAACTCGGTGGGACCGATTTGGGTAATAAGTGAAACTGAGATTTGGCCAAGCAAACTCGGTGGAACCGATTTCATATCTCGGTGGGACCGAGAATATTGCAATGGGTAACAGAGAGTTTGCAAGCCCATCTTGGTGAGACCGAGATCCCATCGGTGAGACCGAAATGATTAGGGTTTGGCAGTGGCTTATGACAAGTGGAACTCGGTGGCGCCGGATAGGAAGAATTGGTAGGACCGAGTTTGGCTTAGGGTTTAGGTCATATGTGGAAGTGGGAAAGTAGCTGAGGGTTTTGGAGCATATCACTAAGCACATGAAGCAAGAGGCTCATTAAGCAACACATCATCCCTCCTTAATAGTATTGGCCTTTCCTAAAGACTCAATGTGATCTTGGATCACTAAAATGTAAAATGAGGAGTCTTGAGCTTGAAGCTTTAGCCAATCCTTTGTCCTTAGCATCTTGAAGGGGTTCCCACAACCTTTAGTCCATGCCACTCCATTGTTGAACTTATCTGAAACATGCTAGATCGAAATGTTAGTCCAACAAAAGATATGTTGTCATCAATTATCAAAACCACCTAGGGAGCACTTGTGCTTTCACACCAATATTAGTTGTGGATTATTTGGCATAAGATGAACATTTTAGATTTCATGTCTGAAAAATATGAATTTTTTGACTTTAGATTGAATTTGAATTTGAATTGTGATTTGGATCAAGTGAAGATTAGCAACAGTAACATGATGACATGTCACCATTAACAGAAGATTACTTTAGTATGA
Source organism: Triticum dicoccoides (assembly GCF_002162155.2). Taxonomy (NCBI): domain Eukaryota; kingdom Viridiplantae; phylum Streptophyta; class Magnoliopsida; order Poales; family Poaceae; genus Triticum; species Triticum dicoccoides. The sequence goes on along the minus strand of NC_041386.1, from coordinate 320,741,718 downwards.
CACTGGGGGTGTTACACCGGCCCACCTTCACGGCCCAACCCCCCACCATCCTCTTCTCCCACCTCCGATGGCCCACCGAAGGGAACTCCTCCTCGGTGAACACCGACGGTGCTCGCCCGGCCGCCACCCACCGGATGAGCTCCCCCAACGGCCCCAGGTGTCTCCTTGGCGGCCCCGGCCCTCGTTGCACACCCACCTCCACCGATGCGCACAGACCCCCCTCCCCCCGCAGCCGCGGAATCGGCCCCAGACGCCCCTTGCCGGTCGATCCACCCCGCGCTGCCCAACCCGGAGCCAGCTGGACGTGCAGCTCTTCCTCCGACGCACCTGCACCCATCCCAGGTCTTTTCTCGTCCCATCTGCCGTAACCATTCTCCCCGCCAAGCTTCTCCACGGTGAGGCGAGCCCCAGCTCCCGCTCAGATCCACCACCGTCCCCCGTATCCACTCCGTCCCCCGCTTCAACGAGCTCGCCCGGCTCCTCCTCGGCGCCCGCCCCACCCTTACCAGGGCCGGAGCAGTAGCATCCAAGGTCATGGGCCCCTCCCTCGCCCTCTGATGTGGAGCGAACCTTGAGACGAGGGTCGATCCCTTGTTGGCCCGATCTTTCACGGCACAAACCTCCATCGCAGCTAGTAATGGTAGCAGGTTTACGAAGATGCTCGCAAATCCCGCGGAAACAACACACCAACCCCTCGAACCGAAGGAATAACGTGGACGAACCATATATGCTGAACTTGTAATCCCCTACGTGTCGCGTCGCAGGAACTCACACGCCAGTAGAGATTTTGGACAAGAATTCTCTAAACTCGATAATGGCCGTTGGCCGGAACACACACGGTGTCTAATTCATCTCAAAATAACCTGCTGTTACATGACGTATGGACTTGCCTTATATTGTAGCCGAACACCCTAAACTAACTTGGAAATCAAGCAATGGAAATAAACTAATCTGGACTCAATATAATTGATATTGCCTTTTACATCTTGATGTCTATCTAAACTACCAGAAAAACGTAAATCATAAATATGATGGATTCTGAACAAACGGTGCGTGAGACACCTTTTTCTTTGTAGTCTTGCTCCTTCTGGTGGGCCCCAGCCTAACACACATAAGCAAAGGAAATCCCATGATCTGATCAGCCCGATTACATCATTAATATTTTCCTTACGAGGTAAGAACAGAAATAGAAAATCAATATTCACTACCACGTCTTTAAACCAGCCCGGACGCTGTATATCCTGCTTATCTTTTTTGTTTTCTGGTTCAAACGTTCTAGTGTACAGGTCGCCTCCTACATGCACGCACATGCACCTCTCCCTAGACCATGCATGCATGTTAAACACCCCCTCTTTCTTATGTGAGTGCATCTCCATGAAGGACGTGATATGCATGTACGTACCTTCAACTAGAGCATCCTTTTCTTCCATCTTTCCCTGATGCATGGCAATAACGAATATATTTTCTTGAGCAGTAGCAACAATGGTAATATCAGAGAGACTCGTGGCCGTATCACCCTCCCCGTTCGATCCTCCACATCGTTCTCCTCTGCCTCCTCCTCGAGGAGCCAGAAACGGTCACCCTGCTGCTTCCGCCTCTCCATCCTCCCCGGCGGTCCGGCTAGGGCCGGCAAGGTCCGGCACCCCCAATCCGCACCCCGGTAGATCCGGCGCCGGGAGCTCCCCTCCAATGGCAACTGACGCTGCCGGCACGAGGGGGGCGCGTCACAAAGAGCTCACCACTCTAACAGTTATATTCCTCTCCTTCACTCGGTAGTTGCTTATGTGCCTTGATAGGAATGAGCGTATGCTATGTTTACGTATATGGTAAGCAATTCAAACAATCAAAAAGAGTGTATGTGAGTATGTAACGAGGTTCTGTTAAAAAGAACTGCCGCGAAGGTTGGCTAAAAAAGCACGTCGGGAAGCTTCCTGGTCAATTGTCAATGTCCGCGTCGCAAAAGTTTCCGGTCCCACATATACCTCGCTTCGGCGCTTCGCTACGCACCTGTCTATTCCCCAACAACTGGACTCCAACCTCCTCCTCGCACCCTCCTCGTCCCGTCGAATCCATCGAGGCGAGGGAAAAAAAGAGAGGAGAGGTTAGGGTTCCGAATGGACTATCCTGGAAGGTTCTAGAAGCGTACGCTCGTTGGGAGGGCTCCGGGCGGTGCGCTGCAGTGGTTGATGGAGGAGGAGAAGGCCAGGGGGTTGTCCTCGGCGGCCTCGCCGCTGATCCCGCCGACATCCTCGGAGATCGACCTCGAGGCCGGTGCCGGGGACCAGCTCCAGTGCCGGATCTGCCTCGAGACCGACGGTACGTACGGCTGGATCCGTCCTGCGCGAGCTGTTCCCGCCGCTGCCCGCCGTTATCCTTGGCCGTGTTTTCTTTGTTTTGCCAGGGGTTGACTGCTTCTCTCGGTGTAGGGAGAGACTTCATCGCGCCCTGCAAGTGCAAGGGGACATCCAAGTACGTGCACCGCGACTGCCTCGACCACTGGAGAGCGGTCAAGGTAGGCGCTCTCATTCCGCTGATGCCCTGGTGCTATCCGGGAGCTCCGAAGCGATGTGATTGTGTGATGGATCCACCCAGGGTTACAAATGTGGTTTCTTAGCTTAATTATGACAATGTGTGGAAGCTATACCCTGGTATGTGCTTATAGATAGAGTTGTAGCCATTTAGGAATGACTGCCTTGCATTGTGCTAATAATCAATCAATTCATTCATGGATCACATAGAGTTACAGACAACTAGAATACATATGGTAAGTTCACCAAGTTTCGCCTTCAACATGTAGGCCTATTAGCTCTTGACCTGCTGTTGGAGTCAATCCTGCCCGTGTCTTTCTTCTATTTTGTTGATTAGAGTTTTGTGTGACAAGTGACAACCCTGTTTTTCGTGTTTAAGTTATGCCATTTACGAGTGTGATTGTAGAGACTAGTGAGCAACTCCAGATTGCTTTTGGGGAAATTGAACAGTCAGGACATTCATGTATGTCCACAGTCTAAACGGAAGAAATTTTTTATAAAAGTTTTACAACAACAATGAATCATATGGATGAACATTATGCAACTGCATTCTTTTGTAACTAGGAATTCAGTAACTAAAAAATATATAAAAAAACTTGCACTATCAGGTAGATCCATGATTGACATGATATTGCCATTGTTGGCCCAAAGAGACATGCTTCTGAAAATGCATTAATCAAGGTTTGTATTACTAGTAAATACCACCTATAAGTATTCCATTGTCATTTAACAAATTTGCTATATGGACCTTTGGCACAGTTTCAGGTCAAAACAAAAAGTTTTTTATTGCATGAACATTCTGAATATACTGATCCTCTCTCTGTACCTTGAAATTTTGATTTAAGATGCAGTAGTAGGTCAGATCTTTCCTTGGCCGACAATGCACTCTTATGGAATTTTGTAATATGGTTCCAGTTTATCAGGCAGATGTTCCTAGGTCCAATTTTGGTATTTAGTATTGGAAACTCTACTTTCTGTTAGGATGTTGGGATGTCTACATCAAAATGAAGATGTGCTGTTTGGTAAGGCTATATGGAGGTTGTTGGCTTGGATATGACATAAACCATGCTCTTCTAAGGATGGATCCAATAGTTTAGAGTAGAAATGATGTATGATACCATTAGTCCAAATATCGGCCAGTTAATCGGCATCTTGATCAGTTAATCACTACTTGGTGGGTCACGAAATAGCTGATTTATCAGTCGATTAACTGGAAAAATCGCCCATTTATCCCTACTCACCACCTGACTGATATGGTACCAGTTACCGATATCCTGAACATTGTATGATACACATTTTCTCTTTCAATTGTTGGGAATATGAATTCTATTTGTTAAACAAAAAGTTAAATATATAACTTCTTCCTGTTGCATATGCAAAAGCATTCAGTCATCTGTCTCTTTGCATTTTGTTGTCAACTCCTCTAAGCTATTTGTAGCTTGCCTTTCTAATGAAAATGTGTCTTTCTTGTGAGATACTAACAGTGCTTGATGCTTTGTCACATACAGGAGGGATTTGCATTTTCTCATTGCACCACCTGCAAGGCTCCTTATTACTTGAGGGTTCATGTCCACACTGACAGGAAATGGCGAACGCTAAAGTTTCGTTTCTTTGTTACTAGAGATATATTATTCATCTTTGCTCTAGTCCAGTTTGTAAGTCTTTGATATTTGTGTCACTATTCTTTGTCTAATGATGTATTGAGTGATAAACAGTATTTCTCACTCCTTTGTTCAGGTTATCTCTGCATTGGCTTATTTGGTACATTTTATTGATGGGTACCAGCAATATTGGCTGAGGACGGCCTGGGGTTTCGATAATGAAGTTACTTTTTATTATATATGTGGTAAACAACTTAATCATTTGCACATTTTGTTATTACTTGTACCTGTTTTGCATGATTGTTTGACAATGAATTTATATGTCATGCCCTTGTCTGAATGCGTGGGGTGGAGTTCAATCCTTGCCCACACAAGTCCCTGTTCATCCTTAGGACTCAAGTGCACGGGAGCTGTACGGTTTACAAAGTGAAATATACAATTAGATTCTATCTGGCCAATCTCTGTTATAAGTATAAGAGTTTATCAGTGTGCAAAAGAAAACATGAGTGGGGAAATGTATTTTGCTAACTGTATACAGTACAAAGTAGATGAAAGATGTATGTTGAATAGGAAAGACCTATCAGCTGTCTTTACCTTTTACATGCATGTCAATGATTGAAGTTGCTCTTTCATTCCTACCAGACCTATTCATTAGTTTGTTATATTTATGCTGTGATGGACTAATACTAGGGTATCGTGTTATGATCTATACTATGTGGCGTGCACTATGTAGTCCCTAAATATATATGGAGGCTACGTTGCTGAGATATATAATGCACTTATGTTGCCCATTCGATTTGAATTCTGAACTGAGTTGAGCATCTCATTCTTTTTACAGGAGCTTTGTTGTTTTTTGCTTTACTCGGGTTATCAGGATGCTTCATAACGTGTTATGACCGAAGAGTACGGAGTGACTTGGCTCAGCCTTGTCGAGAACTGTGCCTCTGTTGCTGCCAGCCAGGGTATGTTTCGATTAATTCAATAACTATATTATACGTATTTGTTAAGCCGTTAATGCTGCATGCTTGGTCATCTGTATGTTGTACGCTCACCTTCCTATTTCATTTCAGGATGTGTGCAGATTGCCATCTTCCTGGCACACTTTGCATGTGGACTGACTGCACCACATGCTTTGAAGGCTGTGCAACTACAGCCGGGGAGTGTGGTGGTTGCTTGGGAGGTGCAGGGGAAGCAGGGTTACCATTGCTCCTCATCATGGGAGTAATCGTGCTCGGGCTCTTCACGGTTGTCGGCATCTTCTATAGCGTTCTGGTGGCAACTATGGTAGGGCAGAGGATCTGGCAAAGACACTACCACATCCTTGCGAAACGAATGCTAACAAAGGCGAGCACTGCTATCCCTGAGTTGATCAATCATGGTTTTTCCTCCTCTTTATAACCCCAATTTGGTGTTCTCCAGGAGTACGTTGTGGAAGATGTTGACGGTGAACGTGCAGATTGGTCTCCGCCGCCACTCCCTGCAGAGCACGTCCAGCAGCTCAAATCCCTGGGACTCCTATAGCCCATGACATGGAGCTGATGGCTGTTGATGATGACCTTAAGTTGAGGACCAGCACCACGCACTGCCCCAGCTGTACAGGAAGCACATACTAAGCCGATGGCAGGGCATCTCTTGTATCCGCAATTTGCGCAGCCCAACATGGTGCGATATCATCGTTCCTTTTTGTACATTGTAACAGGGAAACTTACCACGCCTTGATTTTTATACAAATGAGTCAACTCGTGCCCGTCTTGTGCCAAGTTACTGCTTTTCGTTCTTTCACTGGTCTCGTGCACAAACAGATGCGGCAGTTCCAAGGGCATCATAGGAGCAAGTATAATAAGGTGATGTAGTGCTATATTTTGCTGCCATCGTTGTTGTCAAAGACAATGCGTGTGTCGAAAAGTGCCTGCAGCTCCCGGTCTCCATTGCTCTTGGTTTGAAAATTTTGAAAAACACAGTTTTCTTGCTAAAAAAAAATCCTAAATCAAATACGTGGATACATACACACATTCCTAAGGCCTGGTAAAAAGCTGAAAAAGAAATACTTTGTATTTTAAGAAATATAAAAAAGAGAAATTTCAGACATAAATGAGATCCATTTTCTCCTATATACTATCAGATTTTTTTTCCTATAGCTCAAAACAAAGCGAGATTTCTACCAAAACTTGCCACGAGTATTTAAAATGTGTATATGTATCCCTGGAAAAAAATTCAGATTTTTTTGAAACTTCAAAAACACAAATTTTAAAATGTTAAATATAGGGAGCAGTGGAGCTCGGGCGCTGCACTCCCTTTGCCAATGACACTGCCGCCTTGCGCGCATCATTGGCGCATGCACCCTCGGCGGACAGAGATCCAGTGACTGGCGGCCAGCCAGTCATTGGACGAAGGACGGGCAGACCAGGTTAATTACTGTAGCGTAAACACTGTAGTGGGCATTGTACACAAGCACTGTAGACGACCTCCTGTAGACGGGATCATTAGGCCAACTCCACCGCGCGACCCTATTTTGTTCGGGTGCGTCTGTTTAGGGTAAAACGGACGAATAGCGTGGCCCAACGCGTGGCCTTAAACGGACAAATGTCCGGATTCCGTCCGTTTTCGACCCATCTCCAGCCCAAACTTGCACTCGGGTTGGGGCGAAAGGATGCGCGCGGACGGTCTCGACGCACGCCCTTGTAACCCCCCGTGGCCCGCCTGTCGGGGACACTACCAGTCCCTCCGCTCCCAACACTTCCACCCTCTCTCCTCGCCCCGTCCCGCCGCCGGCGCCGCCGCTATTCTCCGGCCGCCCCCTCACCGCGCAGCCCCCCGGCCGTCCATACCAAACCACGTCTCGACATGGCCGCCACCACGTCCGCACTTTCGCCGTAGTTTTGGCCGTCGATCGGAGGAGGTTTGGCTGTCGTCGTCTTTGCCGGTGGCAGAGGGGACACGACCGCCGGCGACGTACCACAGCGGCCGCGGCGGATTTCGACGAGAGCTCCAGAGCGGCCAGTAGCCGGCCGGCAACCACCCCTGCTGCGTCGAGGTGATCATCGCGGCCTCTTCGCCACCACGACCGTAAGGTGTTCGACATTTTGCCAACAAAGGTATGGACAGTGGAGATGAGTTTTTCTTCCATCACTTTCTTTGTTCATCGGACGATTCGTCGTCGGATGATGACGATCTTGTGGTGGCTGCACTGGTCATTCACGACCATATTCAACGACAGCTTCCTCGGTACAGGGGGTCAGTCCCTGGCCGTGCTCTCAACGTGAACCGCAACAGGGAGAGAGGTCACGCACTACTCTATGCCGATTACTTTTCCAACACCCCACTCTTTAAGCCGGATAAATTCCGTCGCCGTTTTCGAATGGCAAGGCATGTGTTCAATCGTATCTGAGAGGGAGTGGTTGCTCATGACCCATACTTCGAGTGCAAGACAGATGTCCTTGGCAAGCTTGGATTCTCCTCTTACCAGAAATGCACCGCGGCCATCCATATGCTTGGATATGGAATTCCAGGCGATCTGGTGGATGAGTATGTGCGTATGAGTGAGACAACATGTCGGATGTTAATGTACAAGTTTTGCCAGGCTGTGATCGAGGTGTTTGGTCCAGAGTACTTGAGGCAGCCAACTGCAGCTGATACAGAGAGATTGTTGGCGACCAACGCAGCTAGAGGCTTTCCAGGCATGCTTGGCAGCATAGATTGTATGCACTGGGAATGGAAGAACTGTCCATTTGCTTGGCAGGGCCAGTACAAGGGGCATGTCAACGCGTGCACTGTCATATTAGAATGTAACATCCCAAATTTTCAATTTGGAATGTTATACATAGATCATCCATGCATATCATATTTTATTGCATTTCGTTTTGCGATCCTCGAAATCCTAAGCAACTCAAGGACCCTCGGAGAGGGTTGAGGATTTCGCAGTTTTCATATTTGAGTTTTATCAAATACTGAAACGAAGATTTTTGGTTTTAATTATTTTTCTCTCCGAAAATATTTCATATTAAAATACATGAGAGGAGATAATATGACTTCTTCAAAATAAATGAAATATTGGAGGAAAAAGATTAAAATCAAATATTTGATTTTTATCCGGAGTGTATTGCTATTTTATTCAAATTAGAAAAATTGCACGTTTTTACAAAGTTGCATTTTAGGGCCAAGAAAATGTTCATTTTGTTCTAAATATTTTATTTAGACGGTGCAAATTTGTGTTGGCATTTTTAGAATTTTATTTTATTTTCTAGGATTTTTTTAGTTTCAGCGGAATTATTAAAAAAAAGTTTTAGCGCCGAATGGGCCGAAGCCCAGCCGAGCCGGCCTGCTCCCCCGCGCCGCCGTCTCCCTCCAGGAGACCGCCGCCGCCGCCGCCTCGGACCAGGAGTCCGGCTGGGACTCCTCCTCCCCGCCGCCTTGCCCCTCCTCCAAGCCGCAACCCCCCCTCCTTAAATACCCCCAATCCCGCCGC
>NC_041386.1:320716120-320732756 GCF_002162155.2 Triticum dicoccoides | reverse complement strand
TTTGTCGTGCCTCGCCGCCGCCGCTGCAGCGCCGTCGCCGCCGCCCGTCGCCGCCGTCGCCCCGCCGCCGCAACCCGCCTCCCCGCTGCAGCAGCCCCGCCTCGCCGGAGGTAACGCCGCCGTTGCCGCCGCCGGTTTTTCTAAAAACGATCCGTATTTTTTAGAAACCCTAGTTCATTTTTTTAGATCGGTTCACCGGTTTTTCTCGGTTTAGTTGCTTTGTGGACGTTCGTCCGTACGTTCGTCTTAACGAACGGTGTTCACTTGTTAGCCGCAGACAACGAACGTTCGTTCATTAGCCTGTTCGTCAGTTTTCTTTTTCTCGGATTTTCCGCGATTATTTTCAATCGCGAATCCTGATCCGATATTCATTTTAGTTTATCTTTTCGCTCGTTTGTCGGAATCAGACGATTCAAGCGCCTATATCTTCGTGTTGAAACCCTCTTTCCGTTTAACCAACTTGAACAATTTTTTGCTACTGTAAAATTTGACCTTAGTCCAGATTAGTAAACGGGTCTTGTTTCTTTCGCCGTTTGAGTTTCGTTGCTCCGTTTGATTTGATTCTTTTCACAAACCGGAGTTCTTAAGTTGAACTTTCTGGTTAGATCTTCTTATTTTAGATTTACCCGTGTTTCTTCGCTTGATTGCTTATGTATGCTTTTGTTTGTTTGCGATAGAACACCCGGAGTGCGAAGCATGCTACTATGAATCCCTAGGTTTTGCGGATCATCAGCAAGGCAAGTAACACTTTGATCATACCCCTTTATCACCCAGTTTTTATGCATTAGTTCCAATCCTCAAACATTGCATGGTTAGGATGTGATTAACATGTGGGTTGGGAAGTAGTTGATGAGGTAGAACCTATTGCCCTGTTATATTCAAACCCTTGGGAGTTACTTCTATGTATTGCTTATATTGCTATGCTATGCTCGTAGAGATGGTGGGTGAGTGAAATCCATGACATATGTGAGATTGTTAATTAAGGGTTCAACTTAAGGTGGCAACTTGAATACACATCTGGGTGGATTGTTTGTTGGGCACCTGGGGAATCCAGTGTTGTCCTAGGATATCCCGGAGTACCCGTGTGATAATCCTATGGTCCGTCACCCAGGCTCAAAGGGAACTGAGATATTTTCATGCTAGAAACTTTCGTGTGCAGCCACAAGCTATTATGGGCTCTAGCATAGTTGAGTAAGTTGCGTGAAGCTTCCGAAGAGGTGGATCAACAGGTAGTGGGATGTAGGTTGGTATGGTCTGCCCGGAGTAAGGAGTTAATGCTTCTGAAAGACTGTGTCTCGGTCATCCGTTTCTCAAACACCCTGTAGTGCGAGAAATTCAACGGAGGAGATCGAGTCTTATGGGGAAAAGTGCGCAAACCTCTGCAGAGTGTATAAACTAATCATGGTTAGCCGTGTCCCCGGTTATGGACATCTTGAGTAACTAGTACTTCATAAGTATCTCGTCACTCTAAACTAATATTGTTGGGTTGTTAATTACTTTAATTGGGATTGAGTTTGGAGGAACCTTCTCAATGATGTTTCAACTACCATGATAGTTAAATAAAATATATTCCTGTGTTGTAGGGAAAAATTGGCTTTTCGCAAAAAACTATAACCATAGAGCTTTCCACCAGCCAAATATACATGTAGTGATAGCATTATTCTGTTCTTGCTCTACTGTGTTATCTTGCCAGCATATTCCATGTGCTGACCCATTTTCGGGCTGCAACGTATTATGTTGCAGACTTTTCAGACGAGGAGTAAGGTTCGTTAGGTCGTTGCCGTGCAGCTCAGCTATGCCGTTGAAGTTGATGGACTCACTTTATCTTTCAAGCCTTCCGTTGTTATCGTATTAGATGGCCTTAAGACATATTTATTGTAATAAGTTCTTTTTTGAGACATTCGATGTAATAAATGTGTGATTGCTACTCTATTATAAATCCTCGAGTACTGTGTGTGTCAGCATTACCGATCCAGGGATGACACTGAAGCACAGAGACTTGGTCGTTTGAGGTCGGGTCGCTGCAAGATGGTATTAGAGCACACGCTTAGTGTAGGACATGACCACTAAGCTAAAGCCCTAGATCACTATTCTCTTCTTATTTCTGACTCCTCTCCATTTTCTGACTCCTCTACTCTTTAGGATGGCGGATGCAAGGAATAAGTTTGCACAACCGGATGAAGAAGCACCTTTTGGACGACACTTGAAGGAAGTCACGAGGTACCTGAACATTGAAATACCAAGCTTCACCGGGACTTGCAATGCCACATTACCAGAAGAGGAGCGATGGATGATTCAAGTTCAAGTTCCAGGAAGGACATTCACGCCAGTCACTAAGCCCATAGAGTTTTCCTTCGATGCACCAACCTGGAGTCTAGGAAAGAGTATGGCAGCTCACATCACCATGGGACACATTGGAGAAGTTTATCATAAGGAGCTTAAGGATACTATCTATCAGATTTGTGGGCACCGAGACAAGCAATGGGAGATGATCAGCACCAGGAAGGATAGATCAATTGCAGCTTTCATCCAGGAGTTAAACCAACATATTCGTCGCCAGGAGAACCAGATGTGTGTAGGAATGATAGATCTGAAGAAGGCGATGACAAGGATCACGGAATTGGAGGAAGAACTTAAGGCTACTCGTGAAGATTATGAGGAGGAAATCGTCGTACTAGTGGAGAAGAATGACGATCTAGAAAGGAAGCAAGGAGTATTTCTGGGAGACCCCGCACCAGGAGGAGAAGACGAAGAACCCAAGGAGATTCGCCCGAAGGACTACATTATCATCGACGACACCGACTCAGACCCCGACAATAGAGATGATGACTATGAAGACAAAGCTGGAGCGGACACCATGGAGTCTTCAACCGAAGAATATTTTTAGTAGACCGCCACATCAGTAGTAGTATTCCACCATGTAAATAGTATAGTCCGAGCACTTTTGTAACGATAGTTAGATCAATTGTATGCCCTTGCTTGATTGATTGAGTGAAATATTTGTGTTTGTCTCATGTGCATATGGGTAGTGTTTTTCTCATTAGACCTCATTCTATTCTAATCTCTCCCCTCTAAACCCATCAGATGCCTCCGAGACGTGACCCCGGATTTACCTTCCCACCGGAGCTCACTCAGTTAATCCAGCAGCAGAATACCCTGATGCAGTTGTTAGTTCAGAACCAAGGCAACAACAATAACAACAACAACAACAATCCACCGCAACCGCCACCAGTTGACAACTTAGCCCGCTTTCTAAGGTTGCAGCCGCCGATGTTTTCTGAAGGAAATATGCCCTAGAGGTAATAATAAAGTTATTATTTATTTCCTTATATCATGATAAATGTTTATTATTCATACTAGATTTGTATTAACCGAAAACATAATACATGTGTGAATACATAGACAAACAGTATGTCACTAGTATGCCTCTACTTGACTAGCTCGTTGAATCAAAGATGGTTAAGTTTCCTAGCCATAGACATGAGTTGTCATTTGATTAACGGGGTAACATCATTAGAGAATGATGTGATTGACTTGACCCATTCCGTTAGCATAGCACTTGATCGTTTAGTTTGTTGCTATTGCTTTCTTCATGACTTATACATGTTCCTATGACTATGAGATTATGCAACTCCCGTTTATCGGAGGAACACTTTGTGTGCTACCAAACGTCACAATATAACTGGGTGATTATAAAGGTGCTCTACAGGTGCCTCCGAAGGTACTTGTTGGGTTGGCGTATTTCGAGATTAGGATTTGTCACTCCGATTGTCGGAGAGGTATCTCTGGGCCCACTCGGTAATGCACATCACTATAAGCCTTGCAAGCATTGCAACTAATGAGTTAGTTGCGGGATGATGTGTTACGAAACAAGTAAAGAGACTTGCCGGTAACGATATTGAACTAGGTATTAAGATACCGACGATCGAATCTCGGGCAAGTAACATACCGATGACAAAGGGAACAACGTATGTTGTTATGCGGTTTGACCGATAAAGATCTTTGTAGAATATGTAGGAGCCAATATGAGCATCCAGGTTCCGCTATTGCTTATTAACCGGAGACGTGTCTCGGTCATGTCTACATAGTTCTTGAACCCGTAGGGTCCGCACGCTTAAAGTTCGATGACGGTTATATTATGAGTTTATGTGTTTTGATGTCCCGAAGGAGTTCGGAGTCCCAGATAAGATCGGGGACATGACGAGGAGTCTCGAAATGGTCGAGACGTAAAGATCGATATATTGGACGACTATATTCGGACATCGGAAAGGTTCCGAGTGATTCGGGTATTTTCAAGAGTACCGGGGAGTTACGGGAATTCGTATTGGGCCTTAATGGACCATACGGGAAAGGAGAGAAAGGCCTCAAAGGGTGGCCGCACCCCTCCCCATGGGCTGGTCCGAATTGGACTAGGGAGGGGGGCGGGGCGCCCCCTTCCTTCCTTATCCTTTTCCCTTCCCTTTCCTTCCCTCCTACTCCTACTACATGAAAGGGCTCCTAGTTCTACTAGAAAAAGGGGAATCCTACTCCCGGTGGGAGTAGGACTCCCCTAGGGCGCGCCATAGAGAGGGACGGCCCTCCCCCTCATCCACTCCTTTATATACGGGGGCAAGGGCACCCCAAAGACATAACAATTGATCTCTTGATCTCTTAGCCGTGTGCGGTGCCCCCCTTCCACCATAATCCACCTCGATCATATCGTAGCGGTGCTTAGGCGAAGCCCTGCGTCGGTAGAACATCATCATCGTCACCATGCCGTCGTGCTGACGAAACTCTCCCTCAACACTCGGCTGGATCAGAGTTCGAGGGACGTCATCGAGTTGAACGTGTGCAGAACTCGGAGGTGCCGTGCGTTCGGTACTTGATCGGTCGGATCGTGAAGACTTACGACTACATCAACCGCGTTGTGCTAACGCTTCCGCTTTCGGTCTATGAGTGTACGTGGACAACACTCTCCCCTCTCGTTGCTATGCATCACCATGATCTTTCGTGTGTGTAGGAATTTTTTTGAAATTACTACGTTCCCAACAGTGGCATCCGAGCCAGGTTTTATGCGTAGATGTCATATGCACGAGTAGAACACAAGTGAGTTGTGGGCGATATAAGTCATACTGCTTACCAGCATGTCACACTTTGGTTCGGCGGTATTGTTGTATGAAGCGGCCCGGACTGACATTACGCGTACGCTTAAGCGAGACTGGTTTTACCGCCGTGCTATGCACACAGGTGACTAGCGGGTGTCAGTTTCTCCAACTTTAGTTGAACCGAGTGTGGCTACGCCCGGTCCTTGCGAAGGTTAAAACAGCACCAACTTGACAAACTATCGTTGTGGTTTTGATGCGTAGATAAGAACGGTTCTTGCTAAGCCCGTAGGAGCCACGTAAAACTTGCAACAACAAAGTAGAGGACGTCTAACTTGTTTTTGCAGGGCATGTTGTGATGTGATATGGTCAGGACGTGATGAGATATAAGTTGTTGTATAAGATGATCATGTTTTGTTGAAGTTATCGGCAACTGGCAGAAACCTTATGGTCGTCTCTTTATTGCATAAGATGCAAGCGCCAAATAATTGCTTTACTTTATCGCTATGCGATAGCAATAATTGCAAGAGCAATAGTTGGCGAGACGACCATGTGACGACACATTGATATAGATCAAGATGATGGAGGTCATGGTGTCATGCCGGTGACGATGGAAATCATGACGAGGCTTTGGAGATGGAGATCAAAGGCACAAGATGATGATGGCCATATCATGTCACATATTTTGATTGCATGTGATGTTTATCTTTTATGCATCTTATCTTGCTTTGTTTGACGGTAGCATTATAAGATGATCTCTCACTAAATTTCAAGATAAAAGGTGTTCTCCCTGAGTATGCACTGTTGCCAAAGTTCGTCGTGCCCAGACACCACGTGGTGATCGGGTGTGATAAGCTCTACGTCCATCTACAACGGGTGCAAGCCAGTTTTGCACACGCAGAATACTCAGGTTAAACTTGACGGGCCTAGCATATGCAGATATGGCCTCGGAACACTGAGACCGATAGGTCAAGCGTGAATCATATAGTAGATATGATCAACATAGTGATGTTCACCATTGAAAACTACTCCATTTCACGTGATGATCGGTTATGGTTTAGTTGATTTGGATCACGTGATCACTTAGAAGATTAGAGGGATGTCTTTCTAAGTGGGAGTTCTTAAGTAATATGATTAACTGAACTTAAATTTGTCATGAACTTAGTCCTGGTAGTATTAGCATATCTATGTTGTAGATCAATAGCTCGCGTTTAGCTCCCATGTTTTATTTTTGACACGTTCCTAGAGAAAAATAAGTTGAAAGATGTTAGTAGCAATGATGCGGATTGGATCCGTGATCTGAGGATTATCATCATTGCTGCACAGAAGAATTATGTCCTTAATGCACCGCTAGGTGACAGACCTATTGCAGGAGCAGATGCAGACGTTATGAACATTTGGCTAGCTCAATATGATGACTACTTGATAGTTTGATGCACCATGCTTAAGGACTTCAAAGACGTTTTGAACGTCATGGACCATATGAGATGTTCCAGGAGTTGAAGTTAATATTTCAAGCAAATACCCGAGTTGAGAGATATGAAGTCTCCAACAAGTTCTATAGCTAAAAGATGGAGGAGAATAGCTCAAGCAGTAAGCATGTGCTCAGATTGTCTGGGTACTACAATCGCTTGAATCAAGTGGGAATTAATCTTCCAGATAAGATAGTGATTGACGGAATTCTCTAGTCACCATCACCAAGTTAGTAGAACTTCGTGATGAACTATGATATGCAAGGAATAACAGAAACGATTCCCAAGCTCTTCGTAATGCTGAAATCAACGAAGGTAGAAATCAAGAAAAATATCAAGTGTTGATGGTAGACAAGACCACTAGTTTCAAGAAAAGGGCAAAGGGAAGAAAGGGGAACTTCAAGAAGAATGGCAAACAAGTTGCTGCTCAAGTGAAAAAACCAAAGTCTCGACCTAAGCCTGAAACTGAGTGCTTCTACTGCAAAGAGACTGGTCATTGGAAGCGGAACTACCCCAAGTAATTGGCGGATAAGAAGGATGGCAAAGTGAAGATAGGTATATTTGATATACATGTTATTGATGTGTACTTTACTAGTGTTTATAGCAAGCCCTGAGTATTTGATACTAGTTCAGTTACTAAGAATAGTAACTCGAAACGGGAGTTGCAGAATGAACAGAGACTAGTTAAGGATGAAGTGACGATGTATATTGGAAATGGTTCCAAGATTGATATGATCATCATCGCACACTCCCTATACTTTCGGGATTAGTGTTAAACCTAAAATAAATATTATTTAGTGTTTGCGTTGAGCATGAATATGATTGGATCATGTTTATTGCAATACGGTTATTCATGTAAGTTAGAGAATAATTGTTGTTCTGTTTACATGAATAAAACCTTCTATGGTCATACACCTAATAAAAATGGTTTGTTGGATCTCGATCGTGGTAATACACATTTTCATAATATTGAAGCCAAAAGATGCAAAGTTAATAATGATAGTGCAACTTATTTGTGGCACTGCCGTTTAGGTCATATCGGTGTAAAGCGCATGAAGAAAATCTATACTGATGGGCTTTTGGAATCACTTGATTATGAATCAGTTGATGCTTGCGAACCATGCCTCATGGGAAAGATGACTAAGACTCCGTTCTCCGGAACATTGGAGCGAGCAACATATTTTTTTGGAAATCATACATACTGATGTATGTGGTCCGATTAATATTAAAGCTCGCGGCAGGTATCATTATTTTCTGATCTTCACAGATGATTTGAGCAGATATGAGTATATCTACTTGATGAAACACAAGTCTGAAACATTTGAAAAGTTCAAAGAATTTCAGAATGAAGTGGAGAATCATCGTAACAAAATAAAAGTTTCTACGATATGATCGCAGAAGTAAAATATTTGAGTTACGAGTTTGGCCTTCAGTTAAAATAATGTGAAATAGTTTCACTACTCACGCCACCTGGAACACCAAAGTGTAATGGTGTGTCCGAACGTCGTAACCGTGCTTTATTAGATATGGTGCGATCTATGACGTCTCTTACTGATTTACCGCTATCGTTTTGGGGTTATGCATTAGAGACAGCTACATTCACGTTAAATAGGGCACCATCTAAATCCGTTGAGATGACACCGTATGAACTATGGTTTGGCAAGAAACCTAAGTTGTCGTTTCTTAAAGTTTGAGGTTGCAATGCTTATGTGAAAAAGTTTCAACCTGATAGGCTCAAACCCAAATCAGAGAAGTGTGTCTTCATAGGATACCCAAAAGAAAATGTTGGTTACACCTTCTATCACAGATCCGAAGGCAAAATATTCATTGCTGAGAATGGATCCTTTCTAGAGAAGGAGTTTCTCTCAAAAGAAGTGAGTGGGAGGAAAGTAGAACTTGATGAGGTAACTGTACCTGTTCCCTTATTGGAAAGTAGTTCATCAAAGAAATCTGTTCCTGTGACTACTAGACCAATTAGTGAGGAAGCTAATGATGATGATCATGTAACTTCAGATCAAGTTACTACTGAACCTCGTAGGTAAACCAGAGTGATATCCGCACCAGAGTGGTACGGTAATCCTGTTCTAGAGGTCATGTTACTTGACCATGACGAGCCTATGAACTATGAGGAAGCGATGATGAGCCCAGATTCCGCGAAATGGCTTGAGGCCATGAAATCTGAGATGAGATCCATGTATGAGAACAAAGTATGGACTTTGATTGACTTGCCCATTGATCGGCGAGCCATTGAGATTAAATGGATCTTCAAGAGGAAGACGGACGCTGATAGTAATGTTACTATCTACAAAGCTAGAATTGTCACAAAAAGGTTTTCGACAAGTTCAAGGTGTTGACTACGATGAGAGTTTCTCACTCGTATCTATGCTTAAGTCTGTCCGAATCATGTTAGCAATTGCCGCATTTTATGAAATCTGGCAAATGGATAAACAAAACTGCATTCCTTAATGGATTTATTAAAGAAGAGTTGTATATGATGTAACCAGAAGGTTTTGTCAATCCTAAAGGTACTAACAAAATATGCAAGCTCCTGCTATCCATCTATAGACTGGTGCAAGCATCTCGGAGTTGGAATATACGCTTTGATAAGTTCATCAAATCATATAGTTTTATACAGACTTGCGGTAAAGCTTGTATTTACAAGAAAGCGAGTGAGAGCACTACGACATTTCTGATAAGTATATGTGAATGACATATTGTTGATCGGAGATAATGTAGAATTATTCTGCAAAGCATAAAGGAATGTTTGAAAGGAGTTTTTCAAAGAAAGACCTCAGTGAAGCAGCTTACATATTGAGCATCAAGATCTATAGAGATAGATCAAGACGCTTGATAAGTTTTTTCAATGAGTACATACATTGACAAGATTTTGAAGTAGTTCAAAATGGAACAGTTAGAGAAGGGTTCTTGCCTGTGTTACAAGGTGTGAAGTTGAGTAAGACTCAAAACCCCGATCACGGCAGAAGATAGAGAGAGAATATTTTTAGTAGACCACCACATCAGTAGTAGTATTCCACCATGTAAATAGTATAGTCCGAGCACTTTTGTAACGATAGTTAGATCGATTGTATGCCCTTGCTTGATTGATTGAGTGAAATGTTTGTGTTTGTCTCATGTGCATATGGGTAGTGTTTTTCTCATTAGACCTCATTCTATTCTAATCTCTCCCCTCTAAACCCATCAGATGCCTCCGAGACGTGACCCCGGATTTACCTTCCCACCGGAGCTCACTCAGTTAATCCAGCAGCAGAATACCCTGATGCAGTTGTTAGTTCAGAACCAAGGCAACAACAATAACAACAACAACAACAATCCACCGCAACCGCCACCAGTTGACAACTTAGCCCGCTTTCTAAGGTTGCAGCCGCCGGTGTTTTCTGAAGGAAATATGCCCTAGAGGCAATAATAAAGTTATTATTTATTTCCTTATATCATGATAAATATTTATTATTCATGCTAGATTTGTATTAACCGGTAACATAATACATGTGTGAATACATAGACAAACAGTATGTCACTAGTATGCCTCTACTTGACTAGCTCGTTGAATCAAAGATGGTTAAGTTTCCTAGCCATAGACATGAGTTGTCATTTGATTAACGGGGTCACATCATTAGAGAATGATGTGATTGACTTGACCCATTCCGTTAGCATAGCACTTGATCGTTTAGTTTGTTGCTATTGCTTTCTTCATGACTTATACATGTTCCTGTGACTATGAGATTATGCAACTCCCGTTTATCGGAGGAACACTTTGTGTGCTACCAAACATCACAACATAACTGGTGATTATAAATGTGCTCTACAGGTGTCTCCGAAGGTACTTGTTGGGTTGGCGTATTTCGAGATTAGGATTTGTCACTCCGATTGTCGGAGAGGTATCTCTGGGCCCACTCGGTAATGCACATCACTATAAGCCTTGCAAGTATTGCAACTAATGAGTTAGTTGCGGGATGATGTGTTACGGAACGAGTAAAGAGACTTGCCGGTAACGATATTGAACTAGGTATTAAGATACCGACGATCGAATCTCGGGCAAGTAACAAACCGATGACAAAGGGAACAACGTATGTTGTTATGCGGTTTGACCGATAAAGATCTTCGTAGAATATGTAGGAGCCAATATGAGCATCCAGGTTCCGCTATTGGTTATTGACCGGAGACGTGTCTCAATCATGTCTACATAGTTCTCGAACCCGTAGGGTCCGCACGCTTAAAGTTCGATGACGGTTATATTATGAGTTTATGTGTTTTGATGTACCGAAGGAGTTCGGAGTCCCAGATGAGATCACTGACATGACGAGGAGTCTCGAAATGGTCGAGACGTAAAGATCGATATATTGGACGACTATATTCGGACATCGGAAAGGTTCCAAGTGATTCGGGTATTTTCAGGAGTACCGGGGAGTTACGGGAATTCGTATTGGGCCTTAATGAGCCATACGAGAAAGGAGAGAAAAGCCTCAAAAGGTGGCCGCACCCCTCCCCATGGGCTGGTCCGAATTGGACTAGGGAGGGGGGGCGCCCCCTTCCTTCCTTCTCCTTTTCCCTTCCCTTTCCTTCCCCCCTACGCCTACTACATGGAAGGGCTCCTAGTTCTACTAGAAAAAGGGGAATCCTACTCCCGGTGGGAGTAGGACTCCCCTAGGGCGCACCATAGACAGGGCCGGCCCTCCCCCTCCTCCACTCATTTATATATAGGGGCAGGGGGCACCCCAAAGACATAACAATTGATCTCTTGATCTCTTAGCCATGTGCGGTGCCCCCTCCACCATAATCCACCTCGATCATATCGTAGCGGTGCTTAGGCGAAGCCCTGCGTCGGTAGAACATCATCATCATCACCACGCCGTCGTGCTGACGAAACTCTCCCTCAACACTCGGCTGGATCGGAGTTCGAGGGACGTCATCGAGTTGAACGCGTGCAGAACTCGGAGGTGCCGTGCGTTCGGTACTTGATCGGTCGGATCGTGAAGACTTACGACTACATCAACCCCTTGTGCTAACGCTTCCTCTTTCGGTCTACGAGGGTACGTGGATAACACTCTCCCCTCTCGTTGCTATGCATCACCATGATCTTGCGTGTGTGTAGGAATTTTTTTGAAATTACTACGTTCCCCAATATTTTCCAGTAGCACCGAGCCCATAGTAGCAGATGATTGGCTCCGCAGGATTGGAAGGGAGTTAATCACTGCAGGATGTCCCGATGCTGAGAAGGTGTGTTTTGCCGCACATCAGTTGGATTGACCAGCAACCTCATGGTGGGATAATTACATAGTCACCTACCCTATAGCCACTATTACATGGGATCTGTTTCAGCAAGTTTTCCGTACAACCCATGTCTCAACTGGAGCTATGAGTATAAAGAAGCGTGAGTTTCGCAACTTACGCCAGGGGAACCGTACTGTGGCTCAGTACGCGGATGAGTTTAGCAAGTTATGTCGCTATGCCCCTGATGATGTGGCCACAGATGCCGCAAAGCAGGAGAAGTTTATGGAAGGGCTGAATGATGAGATGAGCATGCAGTTGATGGTGGCAACATTCAACAACTATCAGGAGTTGGTAGATAAGGCTCTTATAATTGAAGGGAAGCAACAACAAATTGAGAGCCGTAAGAGGAAGTATGGACAAGGAAGGTATAATTCAGGAGCTCGGCAGAAGCCTCGTCTAACCCCGAACTCGGGAGGACTTGTTAATAACCATGGAGGCCACACCCACAATGGAGGAAGTAACCATAATCATACTAGCCCAAGGAATGGGAATGGGAATGGAGCAAGCAACAATCAGAGCCGTTCCAATCCAGCCACACCTGCGAAGAGAGACCTAAGCCACGTTACTTGTTTCAAGTGCGGGAAGACTGGACACTATGCCACAGAGTGCCCTGAAGCGAAGAATGGAAACGGCAATGGGAGCGCTGGAAAGAAGCCCAATCCATTCAACAAAGGACAAGTGAACCACGTCAATGTGGAGGAGGTTGAAGAACAGCCAGACGCGGTTATTGGTAAGTTTTTGTTTAAGTCTTTTACCGCCCTTGTTCCTTTTGATACTGGTGTATCGCATTCATACATATCAAGGGAATTCGTGGATAAGTTTAAACTACCGACCCAAACCCTTAGGACCCATCTGTTAGCGAGTTCACCTGGAGCAGAGTATATGGCTAGTCGATGGTGCGACCAGATACCCCTAACCATTGGTAGCCATGTTTTTTCGTCTGACCTAAAAATCTTGGAGTCACAAGGATTGTATGTGATATTAGGCATGGACTGGATGTCAAAGTATGGAGGAAGCATTGACTGTGTTAGTAAGTCAATTTGTCTCACCACCCCTGAGGGAAAAAGGATCAAGTATGTATCTAGGCATGCGCCAAGAAGTAGCCAAGTGAATACCCTCACGGGAGTTGTTCAGGAGGAAGTGCCTGTAGTGAAGGATTACCCGGATGTTTTTCCAGAAGAGTTACCAAGCATGCCACCGGATCGAGACATTGAGTTTTTGATAGAGCTATTGCCAGGCACCGGGCCTATATCGAAGCGACCATATCGGATGCCCGCAAATGATCTGGAGGAGATTAAGAAACAGATCAAGGAGTTATTGGAGAAAGGTTACATTCGACGGAGCTCATCACCATGGGGAGCCCCAATGCTTTTGGTCGAGAAAAATGATAAGTCTCTAAGAATGGTTGTTGATTATCGTGCGTTAAATGAGGTGACGATCAAGAACAAATACCCACTGCCGATGATCAATAATTTGTTCGACTAGCTGCAAGGAGCTAAGGTGTTTTCAAAGATCGACCTGCGATCTGGATATCACCAGCTGAAGATACGAGAGAAGGACATACCAAAGACAACATTCACCACACGGTACGGGTTGTATGAATATACGGTCATGTCGTTTGGATTGACTAACGCCCCTGCCTACTTCATGAGCATGATGAACAAAGTATTCATGGAATATTTGGATAAGTTTGTTGTGGTGTTCATTGATGATATAATGATATACTCGAAGAACGAGGAGGAGCACGAAGAGCATTTGCGCTTAGTTCTCGAGAAATTCAAGGAACATCAGTTGTATGCCAAGTTCAGCAAATGCGAGTTTTGGCTGAAGGAAGTAGGATTTCTTGGACATGTTATATCAGGAGAAGGTGTAGCAGTAGATCCTACCAAGGTTCAGTCAGTCACTGAATGGTTGGCACCCATTTCAGTTAGCGAGATCCGCAATTTTCTTGGACTCACAGGATACTATCAAAGATTCATTGAGAATTTTTTCAAAATTGCGAAGCCAATGACGGAATTATTGAAGAAGGATACCAAATTTAAATGGACGGAAGAATGTGAAGCAAGTTTTCAGGAGTTAAAGAAATGTTTGACTACAGCCCTAGTGCTGATTCTGCCGGATATACGTAAGGAGTTCCAAGTGTATTGCGATGCCTCTCGCCTAGGACTTGAAAGTGTGCTTATGTAGGATGGAGAGTTGTTTCGTATGCCTCACGACAACTGAAACCACACGAGTTGAATTATGCTACGCATGATTTGGAGTTGGCTGCCGTAGTGCATGCGTTGAAGACCTGAAGCATTACCTTATTGGAAATCATTGTAAAGTGTACACGCATCATAAGAGTTTGAAGTACATTTTCACATAGAAGGAGCTGAACCTTAGGCAGAGGAGATGATTGGAGCTTATAAAGGATTATGACATGAAGCTTCACTATCTTTCAGGCAAGGCCAATGTCGTAGCCGGCGCTTTGAGTCGGAAGAGCTATGCTAACACCCTAGTGAGCACGGGATTGCCGAAGGAGTTAGTAGAGGATCTCAGGGAACTTCGATTGGAGATTGTTCCTAGAGGTTTTGTTGCAACAATGGAGGTCCAGTCTATATTGTTAGGAAATATTCAGAAGCTCAGAAGGAGGACGAAGAGATTGCCGAGATAAAAGAGAGAATGAGCGAAGGAAAGGCCAAAGATTTTCGTGAGGATGAGCACGACACCTTATGGTTTGAGAACCGTGTTTATGTGCCCAATAACACCGAGATCAGGAAGTTAATACTTCAGGAGGCTCATGACTCACCATACTCGATACACCCCGGAAACACCAAGATGTATTTGGATTTGAAGGAACGTTTCTGATGGACTGGTATGAAGAAGGATATTGCCGAGTATGTAGCCGTATGTGATGTATGTCAGAGAGTGAAGGCTAAGCATCAAAAGCCAGTAGGATTGTTACAGCCTATGCCGATACCCGAATGGTAGTGGAATAAACTTGGCATGGATTTTATCACCGGATTACCCATGACCAAATCAGGATACGATTCTATATGGATAGTAGTTGATCGCTTGACCAAAGTAGCTCACTTTATCCCAGTGAAAACCACCTATACAAGTGCGAAGTTGGCCAAGATGTATATGACCAGGATCGTATGTCTGCATGGAGTTCCGAGGACCATCGTATCAGATAGAGGGAGACAGTTTACTTCAAAGTTTTGGCATCAGTTGCACCAAACTTTGGGAACAAGGATGGAATTGAGTACAACTTTTCACCCGCAGACAGATGGACAGACCGAGAGAGTCAACCAGATTCTGGAGGATATGTTAAAGGCCTGTGCGCTAGATTATGGATCTAGTTGGGATGACAATTTGCCCTACGCGGAGTTCTCATACAACAACAGCTACCAAGCCAGTTTGAAGATGGCACCATTCGAAGCCCTGTACGAACGATGGTGCAGAACACCGTTGATGTGGGATAAAGTCAGAGACCGACAATTGTTTGGACCAGATCTGATCAAAGAGTTTGAAGAGAAGGTTAAGTTGATTCGAGATGGACTGAAGATAGCTCAGTCCAGGCAGAAGAGTTATGCAGATTCGAAACGCAAGGAAATAACCTATGAAATTGGAGATAGAGCATATCTGTGAGTGCCCCTGCGAGAAGTGAAACGTTTTGGAGTTAAGGGAAAGTTAGCCCCGAGATTTGTAGGGCCGTATCGAATTTTGGAACATATGGGAGAAGTTGCCTACAAGTTGGAGTTACCTGAAGGACTGTCAGGAGTTCATGATGTATTTCATGTTTCACAACTGAAGAAGTGTCATGCTGAGATGGCCGATATACCGTTAAGAGATACAGTACCCTTGAAGGCGATTCAGTTGGACAGTGATTTGACCTATGAGGAGAAGCCAGTCAGGATTCTCGAATTTGCCAGCCGAGTCACCCGCAGCAAGGTTATCAAGTTTTGCAAAGTTTAGTGAAGCCACCATACCGAGGATGAAGCCATCTGGAAACGAGAGGATGATGTTCGCAAAGACCACCCACACCTATTCTCTAGCCAACCCGAATTTTGAGGGCGAGATTCATCTTAAGGGGTAGGTTTGTAACATCCCAAATTTTCAATTTAGAATGTTATACATAGATCATCCATGCATATCATATTTTATTGCATTTCGTTTTGCGATCCTCGAAATCCTAAGTAACTCAAGTACCCTCGGAGAGAGTTGGGGATTTCCCAGTTTTCATATTTGAGTTTTATCAAATACTGAAACGAGGATTTTTGGTTTTAATTATTTCCTCTCCAAAAATATTTCATATTAAAATACATGAGATGAGATAATATGACTTCTCCAAAATAAATGAAATATTAAAGGAAAAAGATTAAAATCAAATATTTGATTTTTATCCGGAGTTTATTGCTATTTTATTCGAATTAGAAAAATTGCACGTTTTACAAAGTTGCATTTTAGGGCCAAGAAAATGTTCATCTTGTTCTAAATATTTTATTTAGACAATGAAAATTTGTTTTGGCATCTTTAAAAATTTATTTCATTTTCTAGAATTTTTTTAGTTTCGGTGAAATTATTTTTTTTTAAGTTTTAGCGCCCGACTAGGCCGAAGCCCAGCCGAGCCGGCCCGCTCCCCCGCGCCCTCCAGGAGACCGACGCTGCCGCCGCCTCGGACCAGGAGTCCGGCCGGGACTCCTCCCCGCCGCCTTGCCTCTCCTCCAAGCCGCAACCCCCTCCTGAAATACCCCCCAACCCCGCCGCCACCACCACCCAACCCCCCCTCCCGCCGCCGCAGCCCGCCCAACC
>NC_041386.1:320613294-320715776 GCF_002162155.2 Triticum dicoccoides | reverse complement strand
GCCCGCCCAACCGCAGCGCCATCGTCGCCGCAGCCCGCCCAACCGCAGCGCCGCCACCGCCGCCGTTGCCCCGCCGCCGCAGCCCCGCCTCGCCGGAGGTAACGCCGTCGTTGCCGCCGCCGGTTTTTTTAAAACCGATCCGGTTTTTTAGAAACCCTAGTTTATTTTTTAGATCGGTTCACTGGTTTTTTCTCGATTTAGTTACTTTGCGGACGTTCGTCCGTACATTCGTTTTAACGAACGGTGTTCACTCGTTAGCCGCAGACAACGAACGTTCGTTCGTTAGCCTGTTCGTCAGTTTTCTTTTTCTCGGATTTTCCGCGATTCCTGATCCGATTTTCGTTTTAGTTTATCTTTTCGCTCGTTTGTCGGAATCAGGCGATTCAAGCGCCTAGATCTTCGTCTCGAAACCCTCTTTCTGTTTAACCAACTTGAACAATCTTTTGCTACTGTAAAATTTGACCTTAGTCCAGATTAGTAAATGGATCTTGTTTCTTTCACCGTTTGAGTTTCGTTGCTCCGTTTGATTTGATTCTTTTCGCAAACCGGAGTTCTTAAGTTGAACTTTCTGGTTAGATCTTCTTATTTGAGATTTACCCGTATTTCTTTGCTTGATTGCTTATATATGCTTTTGTTTGTTTGCGATAGAACACTCGGAGTGCGAAGCATGCTCTACGAATCCCTAGGTTTTGCGGATCATCAGCAAGGCAAGTAACACTTTGATCATACCCCTTTATCACCTAGTTTTTATGCATTAGTTCCAATCCTCAAACATTGCATGGTTAGAATGTGATTAACATGTGGGTTGGGAAGTAGTTGATGAGGCAGAACCTATTGCCCTATTATATTCAAACCCTTGGGAGTTACTTCTACGTATTGCTTATATTGCTATGCTATGCTCGTAGACATGGTGGGTGAGTGAAATCCATGACAGATGTGAGATTGTTAATTAAGGGTTCAACTTAAGGTGGCAACTTGAATACACATCTGGATGGATTGTTTGTTGGGCACCTGGGGAATCCAGTGTTGTCCTAGGATATCCCGGAGTACCCGTGTGATAATCCTATGGTCCGCCACCCAGGCTCAAATGGAACTGAGATATTTTCATGCTAGAAACTTCCGTGTGCATCCACAAGCTATTAGGCTCTAGCATAGTTGAGTAAGTTGCGTGAAGATTCCAAAGAGGTGGATCAACAGGTAGTGGGATGTAGGTTGGTATGGTCTGCCCGAAATATGGAGTTAATGCTTCTGAAAGACTGTGTCTCGGTCATCCGTTTCTCAAACACCCTGTAGTGCGAGAAATCCAACGGAGGAGATCGAGTCTTGTGGGGAAAAGTGCGCAAACCTCTACAGAGTGTATAAACTAATCATGGTTAGCCATGTCCCCGGTTATGGACATCTTAAGTATCTAGTACTTGGAGTATCATAAGTAACTCGTCACTCTAAACTAATATTGTTGGGTTGTTAATTATTTTAATTGGGATTGAGTTGGAGGAACCTTCTCAATGATGTTTCAACTACCATGATAGTTAAATAAAATCTATTCCTGTGTTGTAGGGAAAAATTAGCTTTTCGCAAAAACTATAACCATAGAGCTTTCCACCAGCCAAATATGCATGTAGTGATAGCATTATTCTGTTCTTGCTGTACCGTGTTATCTTGCCAGCATATTCCATGTGCTGACCCGTTTTCAGGATGCAACGTATTATGTTGCAGACTTTTCAGACGAGGAGTAAGGTTCATTAGGTCGTTGCCGTGCAGCTCAGCTATGCCGTTGAAGTTGATAGACTCACTTTATCTTTCAAGCCTTCCGTTGTTATCGTATTAGATGGCCTTAAGACATATTTATTGTAATAAGTTCTCTTTTGAGACATTCGATGTAATAAGTGTGTGATTGCTACTCTGTTATAAATCCTCGAGTACTGTGTGTGTCAGCATTACCGATCCAGGGATGACACTGAAGCACAGAGACTTGGCCGTTCGAGGTCGGATCGCTACATAGAAGCGGTGACTTCGCAGGATCTTTGGATATGGTATTCTTTCTTCGGCATGGCAGGTTCTCACAATGATATCAATGTGTTGCAGCGTTCTCCAGTCTTCACAAGGCTTGCAGAAGGCCACTCCCCACCTGTCAACTTTGAGATCAACGGCCGCCAGTACAAGGGATACTATCTAGCTGATGGTATATATCCTCAGTGGTCAAGTTTTGTAAGACAATCTCAAAACCCCAATGTGAGAAGAGAAAGAGATTTGCCCAAACGCAAGAGAGTGCTAGAAAGGATGTGGACCGTGCTTTTGGTGTGCTTCAATCCCGGTGGGGTGTCGTTCGAAACCCTGCACTGTCATGGGATGAAAGAAAGATTTGGGAGGTGATGACTGCTTGTGTGATCATGCACAACATGATCGTCGAGGACGAGCGTGATGAGAGTATCTTCAACTAAAAATTTGATTATCAAGGTGAAAATATTGAGCCCCTGCACCAAGACCCATCCACATTTGAACAATTTGTGCAATTCCACCGTGAGATGCGTGATTGGCACGGTCATTTGAATCTTCAAAATGACTTGGTTGAGCATGTGTGGGATCACATTGGCAACCAATACACGTATTGGTTCATTTTATGTTCAGTCAAGACAATTTCGATTTGGTTGTAGAACTTTTTTATTAAGGACAATTTCAGTTGGGTTGTAAAACTATTTTAATTTTTAGACAAATATTTGGACGTGCAAACTAGTTTTAACAAAAATATGGGCATTGTTGGCGAAAGTGCCTTTCTGCTCCCGAGCTCATTTAAGCTCGGTGAACAGTAAAAATATGAAAAGAACTCGGATTGGTGGTGGATATATGGTTGTGGTATATGGCAGCAGTGATGGTATATGGTAGCGGTGGTGGTATATGGATATAGATTGGTGATGGTATATGGATACGGATTGGTGGTGGTATATGGATATGGATTCAGAGCGGTGACGGATAAGCAAAAGTGGTAGATGGGCGATGATGATGGTGCGGCGGCGGCGTGACAACTTATGACCAGAACTCGAAACTCTAAAAGATTAGACTCTAAGACCAGCAACTTGACACGACGATGCAACCGCAAATTCAACAAAGCAGAAACCCTAAAAAGATTATGCAAAGGCTCAGATTGGTTCGGATATGATGAACTAACCCTAATTTTTTTTCTGGCTTTTTCGTGGACTGTAGGTATGAAGAACATACTCGATCTAATCTATGAAAAACTGTAAAATCTCACCGAGCAACCTGGAAATCTGATACCACTTGATAGAGGCTAAGGTGTCCCGATGTTTCGATGAGATAGTGGCTATCGTTTTCTGTGGGAGTCGACCTTGACGATCCGACTACGAACGTGCGAGACGTCGCGCCTTAGCAATCGCTAAACCAACTTCCAAGGGTTATTGACCACGCCGGAGCACGATCAACCTGACCACGAGGGTCTGTTTCCTGCGAGCAAACGAAGAACAAGCAAGAAACTGAGATTGCAATCGGGATATTACGAATATAAGATGAAAACTTTATTGATCAAGGTGGGGTTCTGTGACGTCTTGGTCTAGTCGTTAGAACAAACGAAGTACGCGAAGTTGCAGCTATGGCGAACTTTTAATCTAAACAAAATCCAAAGTCTGAACGACGCCCTAAGGGCTGTATATATGGAGGAAGAGGGGGGAATTTCGTGGCCCTTGAGGGTGGGGTCCGAAACCAACCCTAACTCTTGTTTTCCCACACATACGGACTCTAAAAATAGCCTATACTTAAGTATTTCGAAATTACATGGGCCTGGCCCATTAATAAGGTGACGCAGCACCTAGAATAGCCTATGGATGAATATTATGAAATGGCATCTTGTATATTTCGTCCAAGGCTTCATGCACTCCTTATGGCGGCTTCAAAGTCCTGAAATCATCACTTATAACTCCGTTCTTGATCCCCTTGCGCATGCCATCAACTCCATGCGTGTTCTTGCTCCAATGTTCATCCTTCTCCAAGCTAGGCCCTTCATTTGTAAGCAAAACAAATGTATCCAATTTAGGCAACATCATAATCTCATGAACATTAGAATCATTACCAAGAAACGAAAGTACCTGGTAATTTAATTGGCGTGCGCGAGCTCTAGTAATTGGTCCAGTGTATGTAACAGTAGGGGTTGTGGGTGTAACAATGGTATTGATGTTCTCATCACGCGGTGGAGTTGGCCATAGATCATGTATTGTTTGATCCTTCATTGGACGGTGTGAAGAAGGGGGTCAGTCACTGTACTCTTCATCAGTTACTTGTCCACAACAAGGCTGGATCTCAATCTGCCGTCGGCTGGAGGAGCTCACCAGGGACGATAGTGAACATCAGAGCAAGTACAAATAAAGGTATAGTCAGCAAGCTGTAAGAAGTAAGATAATATTTCTTAATAATAACCCAGTGTTATTAGGGGATTTAGGGGATAAATCCCCGCTCTCCCGCTTTATCCCACGACGTGGGAACCGTCGTAGCGGTTACTCCCCTCTGGGCACCGACATATCCCTTGAAGGCGTCCATCCATGATGTATATAAGGATTCATTCCCATCAATAAACAATACTGATTCAGTTACATCAATTGTTGATTCTCTCTCGATCTCAATTCTTTACACGTTATCAGCACGCTTGCCGCAAGGCGTTTCCGGCGACGCACTCCCCGACAACGGTCGTGCTCCATACAGTAGAGGTAGCAACAGGGCCGGTCCTGAGATTTTAGGGGCCCAAGGCGAAACTAGGACCCGGGGCCCTTTAACTTTCAAAAGCTACTTTCAGTATAAACTTTGTGAAACATTAAGTTTTTTACCATACAACATACTACAACATGCAATAGGAATGATTATGGATTACTATAAAAGAATAATTGTTCGGTCACGATTCTTCAATTACTCCATGAAGATTTGTTGCTTATTAGCATTGTCATGCCCTTCTTATTTGCGGGTGCTTCAACTATTCCTAATTAATCTGACAAAATTAACCACGTAGTTATATATTTTGCTGTGTTTTGACATTTCTTTGATGGTTTTCAAGAAAAAGAAGTGAATGTATTTTTTTTAGGAAAGTGAACGTAATTTCATATTGCAAGTACACGTAAACACTACCTTTCATCAAACAATTTTACTCGGCTAAGATGCAGAGAACTATAAGCTATACATAACTTTCATTGTGTCGAGAGTTCTACATGGTATGTACATACCTGGATTCGGCGGTCCGGCAAGCAACCCAGTAAACTCAACCCTGTACCGACCCTTCAAGCCTTGATGAGTCGTAGTTATAGGGAGCAAAAAAGCTGGGCATAAGTTAGGACAAAATCGTTAAGATATAGGACACCTCTCACATCAGCGGCGGTGATGAGGCGTAGGCTGGAGCTGCTGCGGCGGCGGTGCCACGGTGAGGTGTGGTTGTCTCGCGTCTGCAATCCCCTGCCATCCGGCCGCCGCAGCCTGCTGGCGATGAGGTTTTAAGGCGATTGGCCTAAAAAAAGGCGAACAGCCTGCAGGCGATTGTCATCGTGCGTGATGTAAACCCACGAAATCACTCCCCCACGTTACGCCGCAAAATCCGCTCTTGATCCCTGGTCGATGGATCTCTCCAAAACGTAACCAGTGCAGGTAAAGTAGGCCCAGTTATAACATTTTACAAACTGTATTAGCACAGGCCCAGTCATATTAACTGGCAGACTTGGGGGCCCGTCGGGGGCCCGGGGCGGCCGCCCCCCTGCCCCGACTCCAACGGTTCTGATCTACGGCGATCTTCACTTCAGGGCTCCACGAAAATCCTTGCGCTGGATTGATTTTTCTCGAGAAAGAGACAAGACGGAGTCAGAGGAGATCAAGCAACCACCAGAAAGCAAAGTCTTGATCTAATTACTACATGAACAAGGTGCTACTTTCCGATTTTATTTTTGCAAACAACAAAAGCTATCATCAGGAACTTGTACCTTTGGCATTTGTCTTCAGGCAAGCAACAACCAGAAGAACATCAACATCTTCTTGGTTGTGGCATAACACATCCCTCCCCGCCTAGTCTCCGTCGCGTACAACCTCTGGCTGGAGGTCGTGGCAGCGGCGCCCAACCCGCAACTGAGGCGGCGCCCACGGCGCAGTCATGGTCTTCGGCCTTGGCGCGGGACGGAGGTGCTCACCGCGAGGGCAGCGATACCGGCCAGCGGCGCAGCCTCGACGCTGCTCCCAGGATGGTGGTGCACTGGTGCCTATGGCCATGGCCCCTGGCCGGGCTCTCGCGGAGGCGTGGCCGCCTAGACATGCGGGTGGCGGCATCCGATTTTCGCCGGAGACGCGAGGGGATGCGGCCGCTGCTATAACCATCGGCGGCGCTCGATCGGAGATGGGGGTCGGGGTGGTTCGGGTCTTCGACCTTATCCGTAACCGCTCCACTCCTCTTATGCGGTGCGGCTGTGGATGGGCCGGCCAAAGGCCGTGGAGGCCCAGGCCATGCACCTGGAGCGACCTCCAGCTGCTCTCCGCTCGGCTGTCGGCCGAAAGTTGCACTCACCCGAGTGCGTAAAGGAGCAGAAAAATACCATCGGCCTCGGTTCTTCGATGGATGCGGTGGCGCTCGTCCCGAGCACGCCATCGCGCCGCCGCGCCTGCCATCTTCGACCCCTGCGGTCGTTGAGGTCCTTCGTCTCGGCGCCGACCGACGCGTCCTTCTTCGTCTTCTGTTCAGTCACGGGCGGCTCCTCCAACCATGCGGTTGTTGACGTCGACACCGTCGCGCCACGTCTACTATCGCCGACGCCGGTCAGGCGGCCACCCACCGTTTTCGCCGCGCGCGGGGCATTGTCGTCGCCTCTTGGCCCTCGGCGTCCCGCTGGCGAGTCCACCATCAAGCATCCACTCCGATCGCGCCGGCACATGCCCAGTAGCTCTCGAGGTCGCGAACAGCGCCTCCAACGGGGTCTCACCTCCTTCCTGGAGGCTCTTCCGACGAGGATGGACACGGCGGCAGTACCTCTCTCCGTTGGTCTCCGCATGTCTTGGTCTTCGTGGATTGGGGATAGAAAGCTGCATGGGATTTTTCATCTGTGGTCGCTTCCTTATCTGACCAATTGACCAGATGGGCTGCCTAATATGCATTACGTGGCCTACATACATGCGCTGGAAATTTTGGCAACCAACAACACTTGCCAATTTGCTTATTTGCTCTAGCAGTGTTTTAATTCTGTTTCAGAATCTTTTACATTCAGTAAAAAAAAACTATTTTAATATTGTTTTTGTTGAGTACCGATGTATTCCAGATCCTAAATTGATGTAATATATTTTCACGTTTGCCACGTGTCGAGATTAATTACGTGTAATGCAATTAAGATTTTAAATCTTTTGCAAAGTATATTCAGTACCTTTATAGTACTGTTTTTCTGTTGAGTACACAGTATTCCGAAATATTTCTATGATGTATCTATTTCTATGTTAAATACATGTCGAGAATAATACATCTATTTGCAATTGAGATTTTCAATTTCTTGCAAATACATATGCAAAATTCAACGTGTCATCCTTAGCAATTTGAGATTCACACTAATGATTTCGAGCCACCTTCTTGAAATCTATTAATTTTGCAACATTAAGATGTATTTATATTACGCAATTTGTAATATAAATAAATTACTAGTTTTTCACCGGAGATGTTATGTTCTGTGTGTTTACCACATTGCCATTCTTCATGAACATATCACAGCGGTCGAGATTGATTTCTCCCACACAACAAACTCGTATTTTTTTTACAATAATACCTCCCTCATTATATTAGGAAAACACAATGTAATGAGTTGGATCTACTGCCCATGTGCAGACTATCTCTATTACTGTGAGATCTGTATGATCTTCAATGTGTTATGTTCCCACAATTGATGTTGAGCATTTTCAAATTATACACTTGAGTCAAATTTTTGCATTCTTATTACAAAACCATGATGACTTTTAATTTACTTCTTGTAAATTAATTATCTTTGGCTAGCCCCTATAAGTAATTGATGGCTAACAATTTGAGGATCTTACCCTCAATGCCCAAAACTTACTTAAGCAGGTCATGGACATCAAGATCAGTCTTGCATCCATGGATAGCGCGTGTAATTCAAGCCACGCCACCGAGACGCAAAGGACCTCAAGGATAATGGTTTGAAACTCACTTCAAACCCTCAACCTGACACCATCAAGCTGTCATGAGACCCTATAAGCATGGAGAGCATGATGGTTGAATATGCATCAACCGACATGTTTAAAGACTATATACATTTAGTCCCTTACTCTATTTAGTGATCTATTTATTTATGTCCATTTATGATGTTCTAATAAGAACATGATTATTGTTGTCACCATGTATTGTATATCACTGATGAGGACATCAATACCATTGTTACACCCACAACCCCTGCTGCTATACATACTGGACCAAATACTAGAGTTCGTGCACGCCAATTGAATTACCAGGTACTTTCATTTCTTAGTAACGATTCTAATTTTCATGAGAATATGATGCTGCCTAAATTGGATACATTTCTTTTGCTTACAAATGAAGGGCCTAGCTTGGACAAGAAAGATGAACCTTGGAGCAAGTTCAAGCATGGAGATGATGGCATGCGCAAGGGGAATAAGAACAGAGTTACAAGTGATGATTCCAGGACTTTGAAGCCACCATAATAAGTGCATGAAGCCTTGGACGAAATATACAAGATGTCACTTCATAAATTTCCACCAGAGGCTATTCTAGATGCTGCGTCACCTTATTTTTAGGCCAGGCACATGTAATTTCGAAATACTTGATTATAAGCTGTTTTTAGAGTCCGTATGTGTGGGGAAACAAGAGTTAGGGTTGGTTTCGGACCCCTCCTCCAGGGGCCACGAAATTCCCCCCTCTTTCCTCCATATATATACAACCCTTAGGGTATCGTTTAGACTTTGAGTTTTGTTTAGATTAAAAGTTTGCCATAGCTGCAACTTCACGTACTTCGTTTGTGTTCAACGACCAGACAAAGGCGTCACAGAACCCCACCTTGATCAATAAAGTTTTCATCTTATATTCACAATATCTAGATTGCAATCTTAGTTTCTTGCTTGTTCTTCGTTTGCTTGCAGGAAATAGACCTTCGTGGTCAGGTTGATCGTGTTCCGACGTGGTCAATAACCTTTCAGAGTTGGTTTAGCGATTGCTAAGGCGCGACGTCCTCGCACATTCATAGTCGGATCGTGAAAGTCTACTCCAATACGATAATCACCATCTCGTCGAAAGACGGGACACCTTTGCCTCAATCAATCACAATATACTATATCAACACTTTGATACAAATACATTTGTATGTATTTTATATATCTGACAATGATTTTCATATTGAGAATCTTCATGCCTATATAGAGATTTGTACGAGAGTCATTCCAATGAAAAATGATATGTGCCTTGTGGACATATGCACCATGAACTTTATACTCAGGGAAGTCCAATGTTTCGACACTCATTGAGAGAAAGGAGATATTTAAATCGCTAGACGCGATGAGCTATTTGTTGGCTCAACTCGAGTCATATTTACTATCCCTGTGGGTACTCGAGTAACGTCGGGATGCTTTATTGCTTACAAGGTTTAACTCGTACCCTACTAAATTATGAAGGTATCCGTCAAACTAGTTTCCATAGCGAAACTTATGATGACAACAAAGAGAAATAACTTCTCTTTACCATGTGCAATGGATATAGCAAGCACATTCTATGTGTATCATCTGAATTGTACTACACATACGACACAACCCATAGCACATGTTGTGTACGAGATAGTTTTCCAGAGTGTCTTGTACATGACAAACTTGGCATACTCACCTTGGTCATCGAGACATTGGGTTGAAACTGAAACTATCAACAATTCCAATAGTTTATGATTATTATGATACTAAATTCTAATAACATTTGGATTTTATGTGCACTACAAGTGACATATGGAAGCTAATTTTAAGGCTCGCACACCTTAAAGTCTATGCTGAACCACTCAGACTTTTTGAATGCATCAAGTCGAGGTAAGTGGCTATTCCCAGCCATTGAGTGGACTATTCAGGTATTCCATGGTTCTAAAAGACATATCTACATGATGGTCTTAAGTGTGTGCTTTATTCACACGAAACCATTGGCTCATTATCCTGACATCGATTTCAAGGAAATCGAATGTATAACATTGCAGAATTCTCCTTGAGGGCCTTCTCTATGGCCTTTGGATTGAAGTTTAGCAATTTGTCCTAATGTCTAGACTAAAATGGTTTGGTAGAATCCTATTCAAAAAGTTAATCTCATTGCATTATCTTTACTTTGGAATTGCAACTTACCAACTTTACGTTGGAGTCATGCAGTTTTACACGCTCATGATAGAACTGCATAATATTATTCCCCTCTATCTTTGATATGTGGATATCTACCAAGTATTTCCTATCTGCGGTAATTCGGTTGCATACCGATATCACCACCCGACGTACATCATTGGCCCCTCAACATATAGTTGGGATCTATGTGAGGAATACTTGTATTTTCGTCAATACCTCAAGCCCCTCGCTTGGGGAGTTATTCAAGGCTAGTATGCTGATTCAATGAGGAACATTTCCATGCATTAGGGGGAGATTTCAAGTACCATAAAGAATGCTAGGAAATTAGTGGAATGTTCAACACATTTCTGCCTCAAATCCACGTACTCAATGAGATCTGAACCATGCGTTCAGAAGATTTGCAACACATTGCAAATAACCTGCCAGATTCATTTACTAACTATAAAGGTGTCACACAATCCTACAATCCTGCAAAAGTACGCCTAAAAGAGTGGAGGTACCAGCAAAATCCACTCCACTCTGGGAGAAATACATCAGGATTCAGCTTCTCGCAAGCAAGGATATCAAGGCCTGTGAATCAGTAAATGCAAGTCAACTTCACATTGGCAGACACCTAATGGATAGTATACGCCCAGTGGACGGGAAACCTCCACCAACCCAGGTCATGGTGCACACAATGACCGGGACATTGGAATACCCGACTCAATCGCATTGGGAAATCGCGAGCAATCACCATGGGTAACGATATTTCCATCAACTATATATTGATATATAGATTCTAGAGAAACATAGAGCCATAAGTCTACAATTGTCGACATACATTTCTCAACCAGATCGAAAAAAAAACTTTTCAAGTGATTCAGATCCAAAGACCATGGCCATGGCAAAGTGTGAACAACACTCAGACTGAACTCAAGCAAAGGGTATAATCTAGGTAGAAATAATATTGCTCAGTAATGGGAAGGTATTCATAAGCAATACCTACACCAGTTTTCTTCTGGAAACAGAATTGAGAACAATGAAGTGGTGAAACATAGAGCAAGTATTGTAGCACAAGGGTTCACGCAGATACCCAACTATTCTCCAGAGCTGGAATATCTTTCCGATAACTTATATCATTGGCAGTACAAAATCATCTGTCTGTGTAGTTGATAGATGTAGTGATTACATATACATGTGGACCACTAGATTCAAACATATATTATTGATTCCCGATGGAATCTCACTTTTGAATCGAAATGCAAAATGCAACATACATTGTGTAAAAATCAGTAAGTCACCATACGACTTATTGTTGTCAATACATATGGTACAACCGACTTAGTGAGTTCCTTATACACAAGGATTACTCCGACAATAATGATTATCCATGTTTGTGTGTCTGTAATGATGACACGTGTAATAATCTAAATGATGGAATTTAAAATGGAGGATTTGGGTAAACCAAAATATCGCTCGTTACTACAAATTGAACACCTTCATTCATACATTATGGTATACTATGTTGTCTGTATCCATAATATATTGGAGAAATTCATTGTGGAAAAATCTTATCCATCCATAACTCTCATGGTAGTTCATTCTCTAGACGTAGAGAAAGATCTATTTAGACCAAGAGATGATGGAAATGAGATATTGGGACTCAACGTTCCATAATGCCATTGGATCCACCAAACACAATTGGTTGGTACTCAAGAATATCTTTCGATATCTCCAAGGCATCAAACATCTCGTCCTGTTTTTTTAGTTTCATAGAAATGTGAACACCCAATATCATTGGATACATCGATCAGATCTCCACAATGTCAGATGGTAGACAAGCTTAGTGTTCCTACTAGGTGTGGTAGCCCTCTCATGAAGAGTCTTCGAAACAGACTGCATGGCTACATCCACCAACCATTATCTCAACAATAATTTTTCTTGTGTTGCCCGGATGCAAACAGGTTACGTAATAAGCAATATCACTATATTGCATATGTTGCAAGTCAAATCATGTGACTAATTTGTTCACCAAGTCTCTACCAACTTCTACATTCCAGATATATGTTCATGGAATTGGTATGTGATGGCTTCAAAATTTTCAAGAATTAGGGGGAGTATCTTCCTAAAATTATCCCTGTTTAAAGCATCACATTATACTCTCTTTTTTTCCTTCATGAGTTTACTTCGTAGCTACTCATAAAGGTTTTTAATGAGGTAATATCAACATAAGATCATATGTCATACTTTCAATTTTCCCCACCGGGGTTTTTAGGAAAGTATATACGACATGTTTATTGTTCTCCAAACTCCATGTTTCTCACATATCGAGTTAAAGGAGATGATAATTATTGATATGTTGCATCATTTTCTCCTTATTTTTCCCACTGGGTTTGCGGGAGTTTTAGCAACATATCCTACACTACTCCTCACATTTTTCCACATGGGTTTTGGAGGAGACTTAAACAAAGATGACGGATCCTTGTGTAGTCAAGCGGTGATTAGGGGGGGTGTTAAGAATAATAACCCAGTGTTATTAGGGGATAAATCCCCGCTCTCCCACATGTTTATCCCATGACGTGGGAACCCTCGTAGCGGTTACTCCCTGGAACGTCGCCTCTGGGAACCGATGTATCCCTTGAAGGCATCCATCCATGATGTATATAAGGATTCATTCCCATCAATAAAGAATACTAATTCAATTACATTGATTGTTGATTCTCTCTCGATCTCAATTATTTACATTTCTATCCTTAGTTGGAGGAGAAGGATAGGAGAGAGAATGTAAGTGGGCTCTCATGCAAGAGCCAGCTGCAGCACATGCTCCTAGGCACTGTATAAGAGTGGAAGGTGAGCCATGTATTAATAAAGTAGCACATTGATAGAGGCAAAGGTGTCTCGTCTTTCGATGAGATGGTGGCTATCGTTTTGGAGGAAGTAGACTTTGATGATCCGACTACGAACGTGTGATACATCCATTTTGCATCATGCTTTTATATTGATATTTATTGCATTATGGGCTGTTATTACACATTATGTCACAATACTTATGCCTATTCTCTCTTATTTTACAAGGTTTACATGAAGAGGGAGAATGCCGGCAGCTGGAATTCTGGGCTGGAAAAGGAGCAAATATTAGAGACTTATTCTGCACAACTCCAAAAGTCTTGAAACTTCACGGGAGCATGTTTCAGAATATTTATAAAAAATATAGGGCGAAAGAAGTACCAGAGGGGGCCACCCACCGTCCACGAGGGTGGGGAGGCGCGCCCCCTCCCTCGTGGGTATATAAGGATTCATTCCCATCAATAAAGAATACTAATTCAATTACATTGATTGTTGATTCTCTCTCGATCTCAATTATTTACATTTCTATCCTTAGTTGGAGGAGAAGGATAGGAGAGAGAATGTAAGTGGGCTCTCATGCAAGAGCCAGCTACAACACATGCTCCTAGGCACTGTATAAGAGTGGAAGGTGAGCCATGTATTAATAAAGTAGCACATTGATAGAGGCAAAGGTGTCCCGTATTTCGATGAGATGGTGGCTATCATTTTGGAGGAAGTAGACTTTGACGATCCGACTACGAACGTGTGATACATCCATTTTGCATCATGCTTTTATATTGATATTTATTGCATTATGGGCTGTTATTACACATTATGTCACAATACTTATGCCTATTCTCTCTTATTTTACAAGGTTTACATGAAGAGGGAGAATGCCGGCAGCTGGAATTCTGGGCTGGAAAAGGAGCAAATATTAGAGACTTATTCTGCACAACTCCAAAAGTCCTGAAACTTCACGGGAGCATGTTTTAGAATATTTATAAAAAATATAGGGCGAAAGAAGTACCAGAGGGGGCCACCCACCGTCCATGAGGGTGGGGGGGCGCGCCCCCTCCCTCGTGGGCCCCCTGGTTTCTTTCATTGAAAAAAAAATCATAAGCAAGCTCACGGGATGAAACTCCGCCTCCACGAGGCGGAACCTTGGCGGAACCAATCTAGGGCTCCGTCAGAGCTGTTCTGCCGGGGAAACTTCCCTCCGGGAGGGAGAAATCATCACCATCATCATCACCAACGATCCTCTCATCGGGAGGGGATCAATATCCATCAACATCTTCACCAGCACCATCTCATCTCAAACCCTAGTTCATCTCTTGTATCCAATCTTTTTCCCAAAGCCTCAGATTGGTACCTGTGGGTTGCTAGTAGTGTTGATTACTCCTTGTAGTTGATGCTAGTTGGTTTACTTGGTGGAAGATCATATGTTCAGATCCATTATGCATATTAATACCCCTCTGATTATGAACATGAATATGCTTTGTGAGTAGTTAAGTTTGATCCTGAGGACATGGGAGAAGTCTTGCTATAAGTAGTCATGTGAATTTGGTATTCGTTCGATATTTTATGAGATGTATGTTGTCTCTCCTCTAGTGGTGTCATGTGAACGTCGACTACATGACACTTCACCATTGTTTGGGCCTAGAGGAAGGCATTGGGAAGTAATAAGTAGATGATGGGTTGCTAGAGTGAGAGAAGCTTAAACCCTAGTTTATGCGTTGCTTCGTAAGGGTCTGATTTGGATCCATATGTTTCATGCTATGGTTAGGTTTACCTTAATACTTCTGTTGTAGTTGCAGATGCTTGCAATAGTTGTTAATCATAAGTGGGATGCTTGTCCAAGGAAGGACAGTACCCAAGCACTGGTCCACCCACATATCAAATTATCAAAGTACCGAACATGAATCATATGAACGTGGTGAAAACTAGCTTGACGATAATTCCCATGTGTCCTCGAGAGCGTTTTCCTTTATATAAGAGTTTCTCCAGGCTTGTCTTTTGCTACAAAAAGGATTGGGACATCTTGCTGAACCTTATTTACTTTTACTATTTGTTACCTGTTACAAATTACCTTATCACAAAACTACCTGTTACCGATAATTTCAGTGCTTGCAGAGAATACCTTACTGAAAACTGCTTATCATTTCCTTCTGCTCCTCGTTGGGTTCGACACTCTTACTTATCGAAAGTACTACGATAGAACCCCTACACTTGTGGGTCATCAAGACTCTTTTCTGGTGCCGTTGCCGGGGAGTGAAGTGACTTTGGTAGGTAGAATTTGGTAAGGAAAAATTTATATAGTGTGCTGAAATTTACTGTCACTTGTTACTATGGAACATAATCCTTTGAGGGGCTTGTTCGGGGTATCTTCACCCCGACCAGTAGAGCAAAGAGTTGTTCCTCAACCTACTGAACCTACTGAAAATGTTTACTTTGAAATTCCTTCGGGTATGATAGAGAACTGCTAGCTATTCCTTTTACATGAGATGAAAAATTGCATCCCGATTTGCACCTAATCTATGTGGATGAAGTTTGCGGATTATTTAAGCTTGCAGGTATGCCCTAGGATGTTATCAAGAAGAAGGTCTTACCTTTATCTTTGAAGGGAGAGGCATTGACATGGTTTAGGCTATGTGATGATATGGGATCATGGAACTATAACTGATTGAAATTGGAATTTCATCAGAAGTTTTATCCTATGCATCTTGTTCATCGTGATCGTAATTATATATATAATTTTTGGCCTCGCGAAGGAGAAAGCATCGCTCAAGCTTGGGGGAGGCTTAAGTCAATGTTATATTCATGCCCCAATCATGAGCTCTCAAAAGAAATGATTATTCAAAAATTTTATGCTCGGCTTTCT
The DNA here is from genome assembly GCF_002162155.2 of Triticum dicoccoides. Taxonomy (NCBI): domain Eukaryota; kingdom Viridiplantae; phylum Streptophyta; class Magnoliopsida; order Poales; family Poaceae; genus Triticum; species Triticum dicoccoides. Next base: position 320,699,749 of record NC_041386.1, on the reverse strand, counting down.
CTCAGTAATCGCTCCATGCTCGACAGTTCTTGTACTAGATCTTTTATGGTGAAGACTATTGAATTCAAATAGGATTTATTGGAAATAATTAAAGGCAACTCTGAAGATTGGGACCTCGACGAAGGTAAGGAGTCAGGTATGACACCCAAGTTTGATTGTGTTAAATCTTTTATGGATACCGATGCTTTCCGTGAATTTAGCACTAAATATAGACTTGACTCTGAGATAGTAGCTTCTTTCTGTGAATCCTTTGCTACTCATGTTGATCTCCCTAAGGAGAAGTGGTTTAAATATAATCCTCCAATTGAAGTAAAAGTAGTTGCACCTATTAAAGTTGAAGAAAAGACTGTCACTTATAATGATCATGTTGTTCCCACTGCTTATATTGAGAAACCACCTTTCCCTGTTAGAATAAAGGATCATGCTAAAGCTTCAACTGAGGTTCGTAAGAGCAATACTAGAACACCTACTCCCTCTGAGCAAATTAAAGTTGAACCTAGTGTTGCTATGGTTAAATATCTCTTGGCCGATAATATTGATGGACATGTTATTTACTTCTGTAATGAAGCTGCTAGAATTGCTAGACCTGATACTAAAAATAAACATAGACCTGTTGTAGGCATGCCTATTATTTCTGTTAAAATAGGAGATCATTGCTATCATGCCTTATGTGATATGGGTGCTAGTGCAAGTGCAATACCTCACTCCGTATACAAAGAAATTATGCATGATATTGCACCTGCTGAGTTAGAAGAAATTGATATTACAATTAAGCTTGCTAATAGAGACACTATTTCACCTGTTGGGATTATTAGATATGTTGAAGTCTTGTGTGGGAAAGTTAAATATCATGCTGATTTTCTTGTTCTCGGTTCCCCACAAGATGACTTTTGTCCCATTATTTTTGGTAGACCCTTCTTGAATACTGTTAATGCTAAGATAGACTGCAATAAGGATATTGTTTCTATTGGTTTAGGGGATATGTCTCATGAGTTTAATTTTGCTAAGTTTCGTAGACAACCCCATGATAAAGAATTGCCTAGTAAAGATGAAATTATTGGTCTTGCTTCTATTGCCGTGCCTCCTAATGATCCTTTAGAGCAATATTTGCTAGACCATGAAAATGATATGTTTATGAATGAAAGAAGGGAAATAGATGAAGTATTCTTTAAATAGGGACCTATTTTGAAACACAACTTGCCTGTTGAAATCCTAGGGGATCCTCCTCCACCCAAGGGTGATCCCGTGTTTGAGCTTAAACCTTTACCTGATACTCTTAAATATGCTTATCTTGATGAGAAAGAGATATATCCTGTTATTATTAGTGCTAACCTTTCAAAGCATGAAGAAAATAAATTATTGAAAACTCTGAAGAAGCACCATGCTGCTATTGGATATACTCTTGATGATCTTAAGGGCATTAGTCCCACTCTCTGCCAGCACAAAATAAAATTGGAGAAAGACGCGAAACCGGTTGTTGATCACCAACGACGGTTAAATCCTAAGATGAAAGAAGTGGTAAGAAAAGAAATACTGAAGCTTCTGGAGGAAGGTATAATTTATCCCGTTGCTGATAGTCAGTGGGTAAGCCCTGTTCATTGTGTCCCTAAGAAGGGAGGTATTACTATTGTTCCTAATGATAAAGATGAATTGATCCCACAAACAATTGTTACAGGTTATAGAATGGTAATTGATTTCCGCAAACTAAATAAAGCTACTAAAAAGGATCATTACCCTTTACTTTTTATTGATCAAATGCTAGAAAGACTATCCAAACATACACATTTTTGCTTTCTAGATGGTTATTCTGGTTTCTCCCAAATAGTTGTGTCAAAATAGGATCAAGAAAAGACAACTTTTACTTGTCCTTTCGGTACCTTTGCTTATAGACGTATGCCTTTTGGTTTATGCAATGCACCTGCTACTTTTCAAAGATGTATGACTGCTATATTCTCTGACTTTTGTGAAAAGATTGTTGAGGTTTTCATGGATGATTTCTCCGTTTAGGAACCTCCTTTGATGATTGCTTAAGCAACCTTGATCGAGTTTTGCAGAGATGTGAAGAAACTAATCTTGTCTTGAATTGGGAGAAGTGCCACTTTATGGTTAATGAAGGTATTGTCTTGGGGCATAAAATTTCTGAAAGAGGTATTGAAGTTGATAAAGCTAAAGTTGATGCTATTGAAAAGATGTCATGTCCTAAGGACATTAAAGGTATAAGAAGCTTCCTTGGTCATGCCGGTTTTTATAGGAAGTTCATTAAGGACTTCTCTAAAATTTCTCGGCCTCTGACTAATCTCTTACAAAAAGATGTTCCTTTTGTCTTTGATGATGATTGTGTAGAAGCATTTGAAATACTTAAGAAAGCTTTGGTTTATGCACCTATTGTTCAACCTCCTGATTGGAATTTACCATTTGAAATTATGTGTGATGCTAGTGATTATGCTGTAGGGGCTGTTCTAGGACAAATAGTTGATAAGAAATTAAATGTTATTCAATATGCTAGTAAAACTCTAGACTGTGCCTAGAGAAACTATGCTACTACTGAAAAAGAATTTTAGCAGTTATATTTTCTTGTGATAAGTCCAGACCTTACATTGTTGATTCTAAAGTAACTGTTCACACTGATCATGCTACTATTAAATATCTTATGGAAAAGAAAGATGCTAAACCTAGACTTATTAGATGGGTTCTCTTAGTACAAGAATTTGATTTGCATATCATTGATAGAAAGGGAGCTGAGAACCCCGTTGCAGACAACTTGTATAGGTTAGAGAATGTTCTTGAGGATCCACTACCTATTGATGATAGCTTTCTTGATGAACAATTAGCTGTCATAAATGCTTCTCGTACTGCTCCATGGTATGCTGATTATGCTAATTACATTGTTGCTAAATTTATACCACCTAGTCTCACATACCATCAAAAGAAAAAGTTCTTCTATGATTTAAGACATTACTTTTGGGATGACCCACATATTTATAAAGAAGGAGTAGATGGTGTTATTAGACATTGTGTACCTGAGCATGAACAGGAACAGATCCTACACAAGTGTCACTCCGAGGCTTATGGAGGACACCATGCTAGAGACAGAACTGCACATAAGGTATTGCAATCTGGTTTTTATTGGCCTACTCTCTTCAAAGATGCCCATAAGTTTGTCTTGTCTTGTGATGAATGTCAAAGGATTGGTAATATTAGTAGACGTCAAGAAATGCCTATGAATTATTCATTTGTTATTGAACCATTTGATGTTTGGGGCTTTGATTATATGGGACCTTTTCCTTCCTCTAATGGGTACACACATATTTTAGTTGCTGTTGATTACGTTACTAAGTGGGTAGAAGCTATTCCAACTAGTAGTGCTGATGATAACACCTCTATTAAGATGATTAAATAAGTTATGTTTCTAAGGTTTGGAGTCCCTAGATACTTAATGACTGATGGTGGTTCACATTTTATTCATGGTGCTTTTCGTAAAATGCTTGCTAAGTATGATGTTAATCATAGAATTGCATCTCCATATCATCCATAGTCTAGTGGTCAAGTAGAATTAAGTAATAGAGAACTTAAATTAATATTGCAAAAGACTGTTAATAGATCTAGAAAATTGGTCCAAGAAACTTGATGATGCATTATGGGCCTATAGAACTGCATATAAAAATCCTATGTGTATGTCTCTGTATAAAATGGTTTATGGAAAAGCATGTCACTTACCTCCTGAACTAGAACATAAGGCATATTGGTCCATTAAAGAGCTCAATTATGATTTCAAACTTGCCGGTGAGAAGAGGCTTTTTGACATTAGCTCACTTGATGAATGGAGAGCCCAGGCTTATGAGAATGCCAAACTATTTAAAGAAAAAGTTAAAAGATGGCATGACAAAAGGATACAAAAACATGAGTTTAATGTAGGACATTATCTATTATTATACAACTCTCTTTAAGATTTTTTGCAGGAAAACTTCTCTCTAAACGGGAAGGTCCTTACGTCATCGAGGAGGTCTACCATTCTGGTGCTATAAAAATCAACAACTTCGAAGGCAGAAACCCGAGGGTGGTGAACGGTCAAAGAATCAAACATTATATCTCAGGTAATCCCATAAATGTTGAAACTACTGTTATTGAAACCGTAACCCCAGAGGAATACATAAGGGACACTTTCCAAAATGGTCCAGACCCCCAAAAGGAAGAGGTATGAGGTACGGTAAGTAAACCGACTCCAAAACAATTCTAATAGCACTTTTTCTCCATTTTGGAATATTTAAGTAAATAGGAAAATAAGTAGTCCGGAAAGGACACAAGGCTTCCACGAGGGTGGAGGGCGCACCCTACCCCCTAGGCGCGCCCCCCTGCCTCGTGTGCTCTCGGACTCTGTTTTCTTGCATGATACTTCTTTTGGTCGGTAAAAATTCACTATATAATCTCCCGAAGGTTTTGAAAACCGTACCACGCAAATATCTTCTGTCTTTGTTTCGAGCTGTTTCTGCGGCAGATTTAGAGCAAGATGTCTTCTCAAGAGTCAGTCGGGGAGAGTCGGGTGTCTCATCCGACACTGGGGCCAAGAGCAAACAGCGATGCTGACCACTTTGGTCCATCAACCGAGGAAGAGATGGAGGCCGACTTGAAAAGGATAGATGCCATGGAGGAGGATCAAGAAGTTACTTCTCATTTCCGAGCCGGATTCACGATGGGAGAACTATAGAGCTCTGCCATTCCAAACTCAGTCATCCCTTCCAACATTAGATTTCTTTCTTATGAAAATATGAAAAAGAGTGTTACTTGTTCTCCCGCAGCTATGCAACATCCTTGGGTGAAAGGAGCTTTAGCCATCACAGGCAAGCTCCATAAGGAAATAATGGACCTCAAGCAGCAAGTCAATAAGCTCGAGGAAGAGAATCGTATCCTGAGGGGCATCATCGCCAAGAATATCACATCACCACCCCCGAAGAAGGAGACATAAACACATGGGTATGGGCACTCCCCTTGGCAACTGCCAAGCTCGGGGGAGTGCCCCGGTATCGTATCACCATCACACCTTTATCTTTACCATTTTTCTTAGTTCGATCCTTTTGGTAATATCTTGATCTAGTAGAATAAAGTTTTAGTATGATCTAGTTTTGAGTTTTGCTTTATGATCCTTCTATGTAATCGAGTCCGTGAGCTATATATAAAAAAGATTAGTGTTGAGTCAAGGGCTTGGTTATTTTGCTATGATCTCGAGGGAATAAAATAAAAAAGAAAAGAATAAAAAGAAATAAAGAGATCATATGGATCTTATGGATTGTAATGACTTCACATATAAAGAGTATGACGAATAAAAGTTGTTGAGAGTTGACAAACATAGTTTTGGTCATCGTTGCAATTAATAGAAGTAATAAGGAAAGAGAGGTTTTCACATATAAATATACTATCTTGGACATCTTTTATGATTGTGAGCACTCATTAAAATATGACATGCTAAAAAGTTGATGTTGGACAAGGAAGACAACGTAATGGGTTATGTTTCCTTACATCTGAAATAAATTATATTGTCATGGATCATCCAACATGTCGAGCTTGCCTTTCTCTCTCATGCTAGCCAAATTCTTTGCACCAAGTAGAGATACTACTTGTGCTTCCAAATATCCTTAAACCTAGTTTTGCCATGAGAGTCCACCATATCTACCTATGGATTGAGTAAGATCCTTCAAGTAAGTTGTCATCATTGCAAGCAATAAAAATTGCTCTCTAAATATGTATGATTTATTAGTGTGGAGAAAATAAGCTTTATACGATCTTGTGATGTGGAAGAAATAAAAGCGACGGACTGCATAATAAAGGTCCATATCACAAGTGGCAATATAAAGTTACGTTCTTTCGCATTAAGATTTTGTGCATCCAACCATAAAAGCACATGACAACTTCTGCTTCCCTCTGCGAAGGGCCTATCTTTTATTCTTGTCTTATACTTCATGCAAAGAGTCATGGTGATCTTCACCTTTCCTTTTTACATTTTATCCTTTGGCAAGCACGATGTGTTGGAAAGATCCTAATATATATAGCTAATTGGATGTGAGTTTTCATGAACTATTATTGTTGACATTACCCTTGAGGTAAAAGGTTGGGAGGCAAAACTATAAGCCCCTATCTTTCTCTGTGTTCGATTAAAACTTCATAAGCATAAATATCGCGTGAGTGTTAGCAATTGTGAAAGACTAAATGATGGTTGAGTATGTGGACTTGCTGAAAAGCTCTTATTGACTCTTTCTGATGTTCTGATAAATTGCAATTGCCTCAATGACTGAGATTAGAGTTTGTTGGTTCTCAATGAAGTCTATGATTCATACTTGAAATTGTGATTGAATTGTTACTTTAGCATAAGAGATCATATGACAAAAGAGATCATATGATTCATACTTGAAATTGTGATTGAATTGTTACTTTAGCATAAGAGATCATATGAAGTTTATGGTTCTCAATGAAGTTTATGATTCATACTTGAAATGATGGTTGAATATATATAGGGTTGCGCTATTCGTCACCCTGGGTGAGGAATAGTTATTCTTCACCCCCTCTATTTTATCATCAATGCACCGTAATTTTACGTTCCATAAGTTTTGTCTTATTTCCGACGCAAAAAGGAACCATAAGAAAATATATAATCGCCGTAAAAAATGTTTTATGTTATGTAAAATTACAAACGTAAAAACATAGTCTAAAATACACATAAACTGTAAATTTTTTTGTTTTATGACCTATATTTTTATTTTCCTATGTCAAATTTCACTTAGTGAATCAATAGGAATGTAACTATTTGAATTCCAAACGTAATTTAATTATGAAATGATCGTAAGATTACCTCGGATGAAGAAAACTTATTCTGCACCCTGGGTGATGAATAGTAACACTATATATATATATATATATGTTGCTGTTCTAAGAATGATCATGATGCCCTCATGTCCGTATTTTATTTTTATCGACACCTCTATCTCTAAACATGTGGACATATTTTTCGATTTCGGCTTTCGCTTGAGGACAAGCGAGGTATAAGCTTGGGGGAGTTGATACATCCATTTTGCATCATGCTTTTATATTGATATTTATTGCATTATGGGATGTTATTACACATTATGTCACAATACTTATGCCTATTCTCTCTTATTTTACAAGGTTTACATGAAGAGGGAGAATGCCGACAGCTGGAATTCTGGGCTGGAAAAGGAGCAAATATTAGAGACCTATTTGCACAACTCGAAAAGTCCTCGAACTTCACGGGAGCACGTTTCAGATAAAAAAATATTGGGCGAAAGAAGTACCAGAGGGGGGCCACCCACCGTCCACGAGGGTAGGGGGCGCGCCCTACCCCCCTGGGCGCCCCCTGCCTCGTGGGCCCCCTGGTGGCCCTCTGATGCCATCTTTGGCTATATGGAGTCTTTCGTTGAGAAAAAAATCATAAGCAAGCTCACGGGACGAAACTCCGCCGCCACAAGGCGGAACCTTGGCAGAACCAATATAGGGCTCCGGCGGAGCTGTTCTGCCGGGGAAACTTCCCTCCGGGAGGGGGAAATCATCACCATCGTCATCACCAACGATCCTCTCATCGGGAGGGGATCAATATCCATCAAAATCTTCACCAACACCATATCATCTCAAACCCTAGTTCATCTCTTGTATCCAATCTTTGTCCCAAAGCCTCAGATTGGTACCTGTGGGTTGCTAGTAGTGTTGATTACTCCTTGTAGTTGATGCTAGTTGGTTTACTTGGTGGAAGATCATATGTTCAGATCCATTATGCATATTAATACCCCTCCGATTATGAACATGAATATGCTTTGTGAGTAGTTAAGTTTGTTCCCGAGGACATGGGAGAAGTCTTGCTATAAGTAGTCATGTGAATTTGGTATTCGTGCAATATTTTGATGAGATGTATGTTGTGTCTCCTCTAGTGGTGTCATGTGAACGTCGACTACATGACACTTCACCATTTTTTGGGCCTAGAGGAAGGCATTGGGAAGTAATAAGTAGATGATGGGTTGCTAGAGTGACAGAAGCTTAAACCCTAGTTTATGCGTTGCTTCGTAAGGGGCTGATTTGGATCCATATGTTTCATGCTATGGTTAGATTTACCTTAATACTTATGTTGTAGTTGTGGATGCTTGCATAAGGGTTAATCATAAGTGGGATGCTTGTCCAAGGAATGATACTACCCAAGCACGGGTCCACCCACTTTCAAATTATCAAAGTACCGAACGCGAATCATATGAACGTGATGAAAACTAGCTTGACGATAATTCACATGTGTCCTCGGGAGCGTTTTCCTTTATATAAGAGTTTGTCCAGGCTTGTCCTTTGCTACAAAAGGATTGGGCCATCTTGTTGCACCTTATTTACTTTTACTATTTGTTACCTGTTACAAATTACCTTATCACAAAACTATGTGTTACCGATAATTTCAGTGCTTGCAGAGAATACCTTACTGAAAACTCCTTATCATTTCCTTCTGCTCCTCGTTGGGTTCGACATTCTTACTTATCGTAAGGACTATGATAGATCCCCTACACTTGTGGGCCATCAACGTGCGAGGAGGTCGCGCCTTAGCAATCACTAAACCAACCCCGAGAGGTTATTGACTACGCCGGAGCACGATCAACCTGACCACGAGGGTCTATTTCCTGCGAGCAACGAAGAACAAGCAAGAAATTGAAATTGCAATCTGGATATTGCGAATATAAGAGGAAAGCTTTATAGATGAAGGTGGGGTTCTGTGACGTCTTGGTCTGGTCGTTGAACACAAACGAAGTACACGAAGTTGCAGCTATGGCGAACTTTTAATCTAAACAAAACCCAAAGTCTAAACGACACCCTAAGGGTTGTATATATGGAGGAAGAGGGGGGGGGGATTTCGTGGCCCTTGGAGGAGGGGTCCGAACCCAACCCTAACTCTTGTTTCCCCACACATACGGACTCTAAAAACAGCCTATACTTAAGTATTTCGAAAATACATGGGCCTGGCCCAATAATAAGGTGACACAACACCTAGAATAGCCTCTAGACGAAATTTATCAAGTGGCATCTTGTATATTTCGTCCAAGGCTTCATGCACTCCTTATGGTGGCTTCAAAGTCCTGAAATCATCACTTATAACTCCGTTCTTGATCCCCTTGTGCATGCCATCATCTCCATGCTTGGTCTTGCTTTAGTGTTCATCCCTCTTATCCATGCCAGACCCTTCATTTGCAAGCAAAACAATTGTATCCAATTAAGGCAGCATCATATTCTCATGAACATTAGAATCATTAACAAGAAACGGAAGTACCTGATATTGCGTGGCCCTTGGAGGAGGGGTCCGAAACCAACCCGAACTCTTGTTTCCCCACACATACGGACTCTAAAAACAACCTATACTTAAGTATTTCGAAAATACATGGGCCTGGCCCAATAATAAGGTGACACAGCACCTAGAATAGCCTCTAGATGAAATTTATGAAGTGGCATCTTGTATATTTCGTCCAAGGCTTCATGCACTCCTTATTGATGCGGAGCATCCCAAGGCCATCCCCATGGACCCAACTACATCTCCTACGACATCTCTTGGACCCATGACACGAGCACGTGCAAGAGCTCTTGAAACCGAGGTGACATCTCTCCTCTCACAATTCCACTTCGATGCACATGAGACATGGCTACTACCTCATATGGACACATTGTGCATACTCAGGTATCATGGAGAAGCTAAGGAGCAAGGACATGAAGAAGAGGAAGATGGACAAGAAGACGGAGAAGAAGGAGGGATGCAGGAAAAGTCCTAGCCACCGGACGACCGGCCAGGACCGGACGTCTGGCGCCTGATGCTCTAGCCGAACCCCAGCGAGCGGACGTCCAGCCCAGACCGGACGATCGGTGCCCCTGCACCCGAGCCAAATGAGCGAACGACCGGTGCCAGCGGATGACCGGCGACCGGACGACCGGCAGGCACCGGAAATCCTCTACACCAGCATCCGAGCCAGAACGAGCGGACGACCGGCAGCCACCGGACGTCCAACCGCTCCTGAGACACCAGACGACCAGTCCCCAGCGGACGTCTGGTACCTGGCTGTGTCCAGATTCGGGACCGAGGCCCATGTACCCCTACTTTCGCCCCCATAAATAGACCTCCTATTCATCCTAGCTAGGGTTAGCATTGGTTTAGCTCATTTGAGAGATAGAGCATTGCTCATCCACATCGGATCTACTCCTCGAGAGAGACCGCGGCCTCTTCGGAGAAGATCCCTTTGGATTCAAGACCTCCTCGTGGAGAAGAACATCAAGACCTTCTCACGGAGAAGACCGACTACCCTTGTATCATCCTTAGTTGATCGTGTACCGTGTGAACTCTTATGTATCCGAGGATCTAGCACATGTGTGACTATCTTGTGTTGGTTTAGTGTTTCTCCCTTGTGTTTCCCTTGTGTTTCCCCCCGTTTTCCCCTTGTGTTCTTCGTGTTCATCGCAGGATCCACTCCTTTCGTGAAAGATCGCCCCCTAGGGTTCCTACCCTACATCATCTTGGTATCTAGAGCCACGTTGATCATGATTTCAGAGCCTCCCCGTTGTGTTTCTAGCCTTGTTTTTGTTGTTTTTCGTCCTAATTCAAAAATTCCCCACAAAAATAGCCCCAATTTTTTTGTGATTTGTTGGTGTGTTGAAATTTTGTTGGTTTTGATATGTGGATTTGCTTTGTTTTGAGTGGATCTAGCTTTCCCCCCTTGTCTCCACCCTTTCCATCCACGAAATCGCCTGCAATCGACAAATTTCACCTCATCCACTCCGCCCACGTGAAGTTCATCCCGTGCCCGAACAGTGCCCAGGCACCGGATGTCCGCTCGCCACCGGACGTCTGACGACCGGACGACCGCTCACCCACCGGACGTCCGGAGTTCCCTGACGAAACTGAATTTTTTTCAGCCGAGTCACCACCACCGCCCCACATTTCCGCATACGCACTCCTACCACTATACACCATCACCACTTCCGCATTACCACCACCATTGCATACCCTTTTTGCTCTCCGACACATGTGCTACTTCGAGCTTTGAGAATTTGTGTTGTGGTACTGTGTCCTACTTGTGTTTCGGCTATCTAGGTACGGTTCGACATCGACATCACCGCCACTCATCTTCGCCATGGACGCGTCATCAAAAATGACCACCTCGACTACATCTTGGTATTCGTGCCACCATTTTGACACCATACCGTCCGCAAGAAATGGTAATCTTGTCTTGGTATTGTACATATCACTCTTGCCATTACATTGATAGACATCATAGCCTCACTCCTTTGCGTTGCTTACCCATCGAGACTAGCCATTGAGTACTGCCGGCAACGAGACTTGTGCACATTGGTGATCATACTTCCCATAGCATACACACACCATTGTTGCATGTATTGGTATCATCTCTTGTGTCACAAAGTTGTCATCGCATATACAATTGCTATCTTGGTTCGTCAAGCATTGCATGTGAAATGAGCTCAAACATCAAAGAGCCAAATAATCTTTTAAGGAAAGTGGAAAGATAAGCAAAGAGCTTTTAAGCAAGAACCGTAGCATCATACAACATTAAGATTGTCATACTCGATCATATTGGATCATCGCATAGAAACACCTTGCATAGAGCATACTTGGGATAGAAGTCGTTGCATTTTTGCTAAGTAGGTTGTGCACAAGTTCTTTCTATCCGCCTATTGTGCAATCGTGCTAGCGTCTCTCTAGTGTTGTGCAACAAGAGCATTTTTGTGGATTACACATTTTGGATCACCCTTGGTTGCACGACCCCACTTATCTTTTTGCGTGTGTGTTTCCGTGTACCTTATATGCTTGGTCTACTTGTTACATTGCATCTTGTGAATCTTTTCCAACATTATTGAAGCTCACTTACAATTGCATCAAATTTTGTGCCACCATCCTAACCAAGCTCCACCATAAGCTTTTACTTGTGTAGGTGTGAGAAACCGACAAGAGCTAGTACCAATTGTGCTATTTCCTTGTCCTACATTGGAGTGATCATCGATCCACTTTCAACTTTGGTCAAGGTACATTTGGTATTCGTTCTTCTCTTTCTACCACTCACATTTTTCTTGGAATGATGGATAAGCCGAGTACTTCTACCAACCCACTCTTCATTGAGCACAACGACGACATGAACTCCTACATCACCAAGAGCCACCTCTTTGGTGCACAACGCGCTTTGCGTCAAGAGCAACAAGCAATGAGTGAACACATCGACAACCTCGCCGCCGACTTGCGACTCTTCGAGAAACGTACAAGGGAGTACTTCGACCACAAGCTCGACGATCACAAGTAAGAGAATGACACAAGGGTGGACGATATTCACGCTTTGTTGCTCAACCGCTCTTCTTCCACTTCGTCCTCATCAAGAAGGACTCGCTCAAGTCGACACTCCGACTTCACCCTCTCCGGCTCAAGTACACCGACATCAAACACTCTACGTCGTGCCGCGCGCAACGGTCGTCAAGCAAGCCTCAATCCTCTACGTGACACCGACTTTCAAGAGCATCGGCGACGTCAAACCCAAGAGGCTTTTACGCTAGCACGAGAACGGCAACGACAACGCCAACTTGAAGAGGAAGAGCGAGCGCGCCTACACCAAGTAGCACAAGATGCCGAAGCACAACGCCAAGAACAACAACTCCGTGAAGCTCAAGCACTTGAGGCGCAACAAGCCCTCCAAGATTCAAGTCGAGCCGTAGCCAACTGAGGCCGACAAGAGCGTGAACAAGAGGAAGCACTTCGCGAAGAAATACATGAACGACGACATCAAGCTCGCGTGCAACGTCGAGCTCGACAAGCTCCTCCACAAGCTCGCCAAGCACATCAAGTTCATCAAGAGCATGAGGAGAATGGACATCCTCCACGACAAGTCCAACATGAGGTTGACAACCCTCCACACCAAGAGCGACACGAGCTTGACAATCATCTAAAACATGGGCGTCATCATCCCCGACCCCAACACAATGAAGAGCAATGCTATGGCAAGCTCAAGTTCACCATGCCCAAGTTCAACGGAACCAACGATCCCGAAGAGTACCTTTCATGGGCATTGAAAGTTGACAAGATCTTCCGTTTGCACAACTACGACTAAGAGAAGAAGATCACAATGGCATCCCTTGAGTTCCAAGACTATGCCCTCATTTGGTGGGAACAAGTCATCGAGCGCCGTGAGGAAAGAGGTGAACCACCCATCACCACTTGGGCACAAATGAAGGATGTCATGAGAGCACGCTTCGTGCCTACCTACTAGAACCGCGACCTCTTCAAGAAGCTCCAACTACTCATGCAAGGAACCAAGAGCGTTGAAGAGTACTACAAGGAGATGGAGATTGCCATGATACGAGCCAATGTCACGGAAGATGATGAGAAAACTATGGCACATTTCTTGAATGGACTCAACCATCCTATCAAGAAAGTCGCTAACTTCCAACCATATTCAAACCTCATCGAGCTCGTGCATCAAGCTACGAAAGTGGAACGCCAAGTGCAAGATGATTTCAAGTATGCCAAGTTCTCATCCAAGTCATACGATTTCTCCAACAACCAAGCTTCAATGACTCCAACACCGTCTACCAAGCCTTCTATTAGCAACATCGACGAGTCGAGTTCCAAGAAAGCTTCATCAACTCCAAGTCATCCTTCTACTACAAGCAACTTCAAGCCGAGAGCTTCATCATCATCCACTCCAACCGATGAGACCATCAAGACAAGTTCCTTCAAATGCTTCACATGCGGAGGCCGAGGCCACAAGTCCTATGAGTGCACCAACAAGCGGACCATGATCCTCAACGACGACGGAACCTATGACTCGATGAGTGAAGGAGAAATGGACGCTCTTGAGCAAGTAGCCATGCACCGGCAAGTGAACGATGAAGAGGAACAAGTCTTTTACGATGAATATTCAAGTCCCGTTCTTGTTGTCTCCAAAGTCTTGACTCTCCAACATCACCAAGAAGAAGACCAAAGATTCCACATTTTCCACACCAAGGCCGGCATCAATGGATGATCCGTCAAGGTCATCATCGATGGAGGGAGTTGTCATAACCTCGCAAGTGAAGAACATTGCTCCAAGCTCCAATTACCTGATAGAGGCAAAGGTGTCCCGTCTTTCAATGAGATGGTGGCTATCGTTTTAGAGGAAGTCGACTTTGACGATCCAACTACGAATGTGCGAGGACGTCGCACCTTAGCAATCGCTAAACCAACTCCGAGGGGTTATTGACCATGCTAGACCACGATCAACCTGACCACAAGGGCCTGTTTCCTGCGAGCAAACGAAGAAGAAGCAACAAACTGAGATTGCAATCTGGATATTGAGAATATAAGATGAAAGCTTTATTGATCAAGGTGGGGTTCTGTGACGTCTTGGTCTGGTCGTTGGACACAAACGAAGTACGCGAAGTTGCAGCTATGGCGAACTTTTAATCTAAACAAAACCCAAAGTCTAAACGATGCCCTAAGGGCTGTATATATGGAGGAGAGAGGGGGAATTTCGTGGCCCATGGTGGTGGGGTCCGAAACCAACCCTAACTCTTGTTTCCCCACACATACGGACTCTAAAAACAGCCTATACTTAAGTACTTTGAAAATACATGGGCCTGGCCCAATAATAAGGTGACGCAGCACCTAGAATAGCCTCTGGACGAAATTTATGAAGTGGCATCTTGTATATTTCGTCCCATGCTTCATGCACTCATTATGGTGGCTTCAGAGTCCTGGAATCATCACTTGTAACTCCGTTCTTGTTCTCCTTGCGCATGCCATCATCACCATGCTTGAACTTGCTCCAAGGTTCATCTTTATTGTCCAAGCTAGGCCCTTCATTTGTAAGCAAAACAAATGTATCCAATTTAGGCAGCATCATATTCTCATGAACATTAGAATCGTTACCAAGAAACGAAAGTACCTGATAATTCAATTGGCGTGCGCGAGCTCTAGTAATTGGTCCAGTATGTATAGCAGCAGGGGCTGTGGGTGTAACAATGGTATTGATGTCCTCAGCATCCTCCCCTTCTTG
This sequence comes from Triticum dicoccoides, assembly GCF_002162155.2. NCBI lineage: Eukaryota > Viridiplantae > Streptophyta > Magnoliopsida > Poales > Poaceae > Triticum > Triticum dicoccoides. The sequence goes on along the minus strand of NC_041386.1, from coordinate 320,684,699 downwards.
AAATGAAGTCGTCCTCGACGAAAGTTCATCGTCCTCACCCAAATAAGGCTTCAAATCTGCAATGTTAAAAGTGGAACTAACCCCAAAATCTGCAGGCAGCTCAAGTTTATATGCATTATCATTTATTTTCTCTAACACCTTAAAAGGACCATCAGCACGTGGCATTAGCTTTGATTTGCACAAATTAGGAAATCTATCCTTACACAAATGTAACCAAACAAGATCTCTAGGTGCAAACACAACATGTTTTCTACCCTTATCTCCAGCAAGTTAATATTTAGCATTCATACGCTCAATGTTTTCCTTAATGCATTTTTAAAATCAATTCAGCACGTTCTTTAGCATCAAAATTAACCTTCTTCGAAGATGGAAGAGGCAACAAATCAATAGGTGCACGAGGTAGGAAACCATACACAATTTCAAAAGGGCACATCTTAGTAGTAGAATGCAATGAACGATTATAAGCAAATCCAATATGAGGCACACATTCTTCCCGCATTTTCTTGTTATTCTTCAAAACAGCCCTAAGCATAGTAGACAATGTTCTATTGACTATTTCAGTTTGTCCATCAGTTTGGGGGTGACAAGTAGTACTAAAAAGCAGTTTAGTCCCCAACTTAGCCCATAAACATCTCCAAAAGTGGCTAAGAAATTTAGTATCACAATATGAAACAATAGTGTTTGGCGCACCATGCAAGCGAATAATTTCACGAAAGAACAAATCAGCAACATTAACAACATCGTCGCTTTTATGACATGGTATAAAGTGTGCCATTTTTGAGAACCTATACACGACAACAAATATGCTATACCTCCCCTTGTTTGTTCGAGGTAAACCTAAAACAAAGTCCATAGATATATCCTCCCAAGGAACACTAGGTACAGGCAAAGGCATATATAAACCATGAGGATTGAGTCGTGACTTAGCTTTTTGACATGTAGTGCAGCGGGCAACAAAACGCTCAACATCCCATCTCATCTTTGGCCAAAAGAAATGTGTAGCAAGTATATCCTCCGTCTTCTTGACACCAAAGTGTCCCATTAATCCTCCTCCATTCGCCTCCTGCAACAACAAAAGACGAACGGAGCTAGCTGGAATGCATAGCTTGTTAGCACGAAACACAAATCCATCGTTAAGAACGAACTTGTTCCAAGTTCTCCCTTCCTTACAATTCTGCAATACATCTTTAAATTCAACATCATGCACATATTGATCTTTGATGGTCTCCAAACCAAATATTTTAAAGTCAAGTTGTGAAAGCATAGTATAACGATGAGACAATGCATCAACAATAACATTTTCTTTACCCTTCTTGTGTTTAATGACATAAGGGAAAGTCTCAATGAATTCAACCCATTTAGCATGTCTACGGTTCAGTTTTGCTTGACTTTTAATGTGTTTCAAAGATTCATGATCAGAATGTATAAGAAATTCCTTTGGCCATAAATAATGTTGCCATGTTTCTAAGGTCCGAACAAGAGCATATAATTCTTTATCATAAGTAGAATAGTTCAGACTAGGCCCACTCAATTTTTCAGAAAAGTATGCAACAGGTTTGCCATCTTGTAATAACACACGTCCTAATCTAATTCCACTAGCATCACATTCAAGCTCAAAAGTCTTATTAAAATTAGGAAGTTGGAGTAAAGGAGCATGTGTCAACTTATCTTTCAATACCGTGAAGGCTTCTTCCTGTGCGGTACCCCAAACAAAAGGCACATCCTTCTTTGTAAGCTCATTGAGAGGTGCAGCAATGGTGCTGAAATCTCTAACAAAACGCCTATAGAAACCAGCGAGGCCAAGGAAACTCCTCACTTGTGTGACCGTTTTGGGCTGCGGCCAACTCTCAATAGCTTCAATCTTGGCTTTATCAACTTCAATTCCCTGTGGAGTAACAACATAGCCAAGAAAAGATACTCGGTCGGTGCAAAAGGTGCACTTTCCAAGGTTACCAAACAAACGTGCATCACGTAGAGCAATAAAAACAACACATAAATGTTCCAAATGTTCCTCCAAAGATTTGCTATAAATCAATATGTCATCAAAGTAAACTACCACAAATCGTCCAATGAAAGCATGTAAAACTTTGTTCATTAACCTCATGAAAGTACTAGGTGCATTAGTTAACCCAAAAGGCATGACTAACCACTCATATAATCCAAACTCAGTTTTAAATGCTGTTTTCCATTCATCTCCCAATTTCATACGAATTTGATGGTATCCAGTACGCAAATCAACTTTAGAGAATATTGTAGAGCCACTCAATTCATCAAGCATATCATCTAGCCTAGGAATAGGATGGCGATAACGAATAGTAATATTATTAATGCCTCTACAATCAACGCACATACGCGACGTACCATCCTTTTTCGGCACTAAAATGATAGGAACAACACAAGGACAAAGGGATTCACGTATATAACCTTTGTCGAGTAGTTCTTGTACTTGACGCATAATCTCCTTCGTCTCCTCTGGATTGGTACGGTATGGTGCACGGTTGGGTAATGATGCACCGGGAATTAAGTCAATTTGATGCTCAATCCCTCGAATAGGTGGTAATCCTGGTGGCATGTCTTGTGGAAAGACGTCAGCGAACTCCTGCAAAATGTTAGTGACAGTAGGAGGCAAAGATGAAGGCACGTCCTCGAATGAAAATAATGCCTCTTTGCACACAAAAGCATAGCAAACAGATTTTCTAAAATCTAAATCATCAATATCAGATTTGGTGGGAAGTAAACATGCACTTCTCAATTTAATTTCAGAAGCAACACTAGATGGTTTATTATTAGGCTGCATTTGTTGCTCAAATTCTTTTGCCACAATCTGATTTTCACTCTTATTTTTCTCCTGTTTTGCTTTATTAGCTCTATTAATATCATCTTTCAAAGTGGAATCAGGAGTCATAGGAAGCAAAGTAATATTTTTATCCTTATGAACAAGAGTATACTGATTGTTTCTACCATGGTGTACAGAATTTTTATCAAATTGCCATGGTCTACCAAGTAATAAGGAACATGCTTGCATAGGTACCACATCACAATCAACATAATCAGCATATGTACAGATACTAAAATGCACACAAACAGTACGTGTTACCTTAACCTTGCCGCTGTTGTTGAACCATTGGATGTAGTAAGGATGTGGATGTGGTCTTGTGGTGAGAGATAGCTTCTCCACCATCGCCATGCTAGCCAAGTTATTGCAGCTCCCTCCATCTATGATGACGCGAACAGAATGTTCCTTCACAACTCCCTTTGTATGGAACACATTATGCCTCTGATTTTGCTCAGCTTGTGTAACCTGCACACTTAGAACACGTTGAGCAACTAAACATTCATACCTGTCAGCATCTTCAGCAGCCATGTATTGTGTCTCATGATCAGAATCCTCTCCACCGTGTTCTTCATGTGTAATAAGAGCCAAAGTCTCCTCATCATAGTCACTAGCGGACTCATACCCACCATCCTCAGTAGCAATCATCACATGCTGAGATTGGCATTCTCTCACAAAATGTCCTCTTCCCTTACAACAACGACAAATAATATCACTTGTGTGCCCTGTTGATGCCATGGAAGAAGAAGAGCTCTGCGCAGGTCCGGTAGGTGTGCTCTTGGCAGATAGTGGTGGTTGTGCCTGCTTTCTTGTATCACAACTGGAGGTGGCACCTGATGGAGGTGCTGGTGGAGTGGAAGTAGAGGATGCACATGGTGTCCATGATGAAGATCGACCTGCAGAAAAGTTAGTTCGCGCCAATGCCTATCGATCCTGCACTTCACATTCAGCTTTACAAGCAAGATGGAATAAACGAGTGATATTAGTCTACTCCTTATACTCTAGAATGGTCTGAATCTCTCTATTTAATCCACCCATAAAACGTGCAAGCATAGCTTCATCCTCCTCAACAATACCACATCTAATCATGCTAGTTTGTAATTCCTGATAATATTCTTCTACATAATTTTTTCCTTGTCTTAAGTGCTGCAATTTTTGAAGTAATCCACGTTGATAATATGGTGGAACCCAACGAGTACGCATAGCAGTTTTCAAAGCAGCCCAAGTAGCTGGAATAGGATATAATCTACAATGTTCAGACCACCAAACACATGCAAAGCTAGTGAAAGCACAAACATCAGCAGGAACACGTCTCTCCTCAGGATATTGTAAACATGTAAATCGTTGTTCAGTTTCTAACTCCCAAGTAAGATATATATCAGGAACACATCCACCCTCAAATGGTGGAATATTCAATTTTAGTTTAGGGAGATGGTCATGTTCCTCAGGTGGTGGTGCAGCCCTACCGTTGCGATGATATGCATGAGGACGACCTGGTGGTGGTGGTGGTTGCACGTAGTTCTGATTTTGATCAACCTGATCCTCGTAATGGTCCTCCACCTCTGCAGTAGCAGCAGGAGCGACAGAAGCACCAACAATAGGTACAGCAGCACCAGAAGTTTGACCGTCGTAGTCAAAACTGTTGGGGAACGTAGTAATTTCAAAAATTCTCCTACGCACATGCAAGATCATGGTGATGCATAGCAACGAGAGGGGAGAGTGTGATCTACGTACCCTTGTAGACCGACAGCGGAAGCTTTAGCACAACACGGTTGATGTAGTCGTACGTCTTCAGAGCCCGACCGATCAAGCACCGAAACTACGGCACCTCCGAGTTCTAGCACACGTTCAGCTCGATGACGATCCCCGAACTTCGATCCAGCAAAGTGTCGGGGAAGAGTTCTGTCAGCATGACGGCGTGGTGACGATCTTGATGTACTACCGTCGCAGGGCTTCGCCTAAGCACCGCTAGAATATTATCGAGGATTATGGTGGAAGGGGGCACCGCACATGGCTAAGAATATGATCACGTGGATCAACTTGTGTGTCTAGGGGTGCCCCCTGCCCCCGTATATAAAGGAGCAGGGGGAGGTGCGGCCGACCAGGAGGAGGGCGCGCCAGGAGGAGTCCTACTCCCACCGGGAGTAGGATTCCCCCCCTTTCCTAGTTGGAATAGGATTCGGGAGGGGGAAAGAGGAGAGAGAGAAGGAAGGGGGCACCCCCCCTCTCCTTGTCCTATTCGGACTAGGGGGGGAGGGGTGCATGGCCCAGCCCTGGCCACCTCTCCTCTCTTCCACTAAAGCCTACTAAGGCCCATATACCTCCCGGGGGGTTCCGGTAACCTCCCGGTACTCCAGTAAAATCCCGATTTCACCCGGAACACTTCCGATATCCAAATATAGGCTTCCAATATATCAATCTTTATGTCTCGACCATTTCGAGACTCCTCGTCATGTCCGTGATCACATCCGGGACTACGAACAAACTTCGGTACATCAAAATGCATAAACTCATAATATAACTATCATCAAAACCTTAAGCGTGCGGACCCTACGGGTTCGAGAACAATGTAGACATGACCGAGACACGTCTCCGGTCAATAACCAATAGCGGAATCTAGATGCTCATATTGGCTCCCACATATTCTACGAAGATCTTTATTGGTCAGACCACATAACAACATACGTTGTTCCCTTTGTCATCGGTATGTTACTTGCCCGAGATTCGATCGCCGGTATCTCAATACCTAGTTCAATCTCGTTACCGACAAGTCTCTTTACTCGTTTCGTAATACATCATCTTGCAACTAACTCATTAGTTGTAATGCTTGCAAGGCTTATGTGATGTGCATTACCGAGAGGGCCCAGAGATACCTCTCCGACAATCGGAGTGACAAATCCTAATATCGAAATACGCCAACCCAAAATGTACCTTTGGAGACACCTGTAGAGCTCCTTTATAATCACCCAGTTACGTTGTGACGTTTGGTAGCACACAAAGTGTTCCTCCGGCAAACGGGAGTTGTATAATCTCATAGTCATAGGAACATGTATAAGTCATGAAGAAAGCAATAGCAACATACTAAACGATCGGGTGCTAAGCTAATGGAATGGGTCATGTCAATCACATCATTCTCCTAATGATGTGATCCCATTAATCAAATGACAACACATGTCTATGGTTAGGAAACATATCCATCTTCGATTAACGAGCTAGTCAAGTAGAGGCATACTAGTGACGTTTGGTTTGTCTATGTATTCACACAAGTATTATGTTTCCGGATAATACAATTCTAGCATGAATAATAAACATTTATCATGATATAAGGAAATAAAATAATAACATTATTATTGCCTCTAGGGCATATTTCCTTCAGTCTCCCACTTGCACTAGAGTCAATAATCTAGATTACACAGTAATGATTCTAACACCCATGGAGCTTTGGTGCTGATCATGTTTTGCTCGTGGAAGAGGCTTAGTCAATGGGTCTGCTATATTCAGATCCGTATGTATCTTCCAAATCTCTATGTCTCCCACCTGGACTAGATCCCGAATGGAATTGAAGCGTCTCTTGACGTGCTTGGTTCTCTTGTGAAATCTGGATTCCTTTTCCAAGGCAATTGCACCAGTATTGTCACAAAAGATTTTCATTGGACCCGATGCACTAGGTATGACACCTAGATCGGATATGAACTCCTTCATCTAGACTCCTTCGTTTGCTGCTTCCGAAGCAGCTATGTACTCCGCTTCACATGTAGATCCCACCACAACGCTTTGTTTAGAACTGCACCAACTGACAGCTCCACCGTTTAATGTAAACACGTATCTGGTTTGCGATTTAGAATCGTCCGGATCAGTGTCAAAGCTTGCATCAATGTAACCATTTATGATGAGCTCTTTGTCACCTCCATATATGAGAAACATATCCTTAGTCCTTTTCAGGTATTTCAGGATGTTCTTGACCGCTGTCCAGTGATCCACTCCTGGATTACTTTGGTACCTCCCTGCTAGACTTATAGCAAGACACACATCAGGTCTGGTACACAGCATTGCATACATGATAGAGCCTATGGCTGAAGCATAGGGAACATCTTTCATTTTCTCTCTATCTTCTGCATTGGTCGGGGATTGAGTCTTACTCAATTTCACACCTTGTAACACAGGCAAGAATCCTTTCTTTGCTTGATCCATTTTGAACTTCTTCAAAACTTTGTCAAGGTATGTGCTTTGTGAAAGTCCAATTAAGCGTCTTGATCTATCTCTATAGATCTTAATGCCCAATATGTAAGCAGCTTCATCGAGGTCTTTCATTGGAAAACTCTTATTCAAGTATCCTTTTATGCTATCCAGAAATTCTATATCATTTCCGATTAGCAATATGTCATCTACATATGATATCAGAAATGCTACAGAGCTCCCACTCACTTTCTTGTAAATACAAGCTTCTCCAAAAGTCTGTACAAAACCAAATGCTTTGATCACATGATCAAAGTGTTTATTCCAACTCCGAGAGGCTTGCACCAGTCCATAAATGGATCGCTGGAGCTTGCACACTTTGTTAGCTCCCTTTGGATTGACAAAACCTTCCGGCTGCATCATATACAACTCTTCTTGCAGAAATCCATTCAGGAATGCAGTTTTGACATCCATTTACCAAATTTCATAATCATAAAATGCGGCAATTGCTAACATGATTCGGACAGACTTAAGCATCGCTACGGGTGAGAAGGTCTCATCATAGTCAATCCCTTGAACTTGCCGAAAACCTTTTGCGACAAGTCGAGCTTTGTAGACAGCAATATTACCGTCAGCGTTAGTCTTCTTCTTGAAGATCCATTTATTCTCAATTGCTTGCCGATCATTGGGCAAGTCAACCAAAGTCCATACTTTGTTCTCATACATGGATCCCATCTCAGATTTCATGGCTTCAAGCCATTTTGAGGAATCTGGGCTCACCATCGCTTCTTCATAGTTCATAGGTTCATCATGATCTAGTAGCATGACTTCCAGAACAGGATTACCATACCACTCTGGCGAGGATCTTACTCTGGTTGATCTACGAGGTTCAGTAGTATCTTGTTCTGAAGTTTCATGATCATTATCATTAGCTTCCTCACTAATTGGTGTAGGTGTCACAGAAACTGGTTTCTGTGATGTACTACTTTCCAATAAGGGAGCAGGTACATTTACCTCGTCAAGTTCTACTTTCCTCCCACTCACTTCTTTCGAGAGAAACTCCTTCTCTAGAAAGTTTCCAAATTTAGCAACAAAAGTCTTGCCTTCGGATATGTGATAGAAGGTGTATCCAATAGTTTCCTTTGGATATCCTATGAAGACACATTTCTCTGATTTGGGTTCGAGCTTATCAGGTTGAAGTTTTTTTCACATAAGCATCGCAGCCCCAAACTTTCAGAAATGACAACTTTGGTTTCTTGCCAAACCATAGTTCATATGGCGTCGTCTCAACGGACTTTGATGGTGCCCTATTTAACGTGAATGCGGCCGTCTCTAGAGCATATCCCCAAAACGATAGCGGTAAATCAGTAAGAGACATCATAGATCGCACCATATCTAGTAAAGTACGATTATGACGTTCGGACACACCATTACGCTGTGGTGTTCCGGGTGGTGTGAGTTGTGAAACTATTCCACATTGTTTTAAATGTACACCAAACTCGTAACTCAAATATTCTCCTCCACGATCAGATCGTAGGAATTTTATTTTCTTGTTACGATGATTTTCAACTTCACTCTGAAATTCTTTGAACTTTTCAAATGTTTCAGACTTATGTTTCTTTAAGTAGATATACCCATATCTGCTTAAGTCATCTGTGAAGGTGAGAAAATAACGATATCCGCCACGAGCCTCAACATTCATCGGACCACATACATCTGTATGTATGATTTCCAATAAATCTGTTGCTCTCTCCATAGTACCGGAGAATGGTGTTTTTGTCATCTTACCCATAAGGCACGGTTCGCAAGTACCAAGTGATTCATAATCAAGTGGTTCCAAAAGCCCATCAGTATGGAGTTTCTTCATGCGCTTTATACCGATATGACCCAAACGGCAGTGCCACAAATAAGTTGCACTATCATTATCAACTCTGCATCTTTTGGTTTCAACACTATGAATATGTGTGTCACTAATATCGAGATTTAATAAGAATAGACCACTCTTTAAGGGTGCATGACCATAAAAGATATTACTCATGTAAATAGAACAACCATTATTCTCTGATTTAAATGAATAACCGTCTCACATCAAACAAGATCTAGATATAATGTTCATGCTTAACGCTGGCACCAAATAACAATTATTTAGGTCTAATACTAATCCCGAAGGTAGATGTAGAGGTAGCGTGCTGACCGCGATCACATCTACTTTGGAACCATTTCCCACGCGCATCGTCACCTCGTCCTTAGCCAATCTTCGCTTAATCCGTAGTCCCTGTTTCGAGTTGCAAATATTAGAAACAGAACCAGTATCAAATACCCAGGTGCTACTGCGAGCATTAGTAAGGTACACATCAATAACATGTATATCACATATACCTTTGTTCACCTTGCCATCCTTCTTATCCGCCAAATACTTGGGGCAGTTCCGCTTCCAGTGACCAGTCTGCTTGTAGTAGAAGCACTCAGTTTCAGGCTTAGGTCCAGGTTTGGGTTTCTTCTCTTGAGTAGCAACTTGCTTGCTGTTCTTTTTGAAGTTCCCCTTCTTCTTCCCTTTGCCCTTTTTCTTGAAATTAGTGGTCTTGTTGACCATCAACACTTGATGCTCCTTCTTGATTTCTACCTCCGCAGCTTTCAGCATTGCGAAGAGCTCGGGAATAGTCTTATTCATCCCTTGCATATTATAGTTCATCACGAAGCTCTTGTAGCTTGGTGGCAGTGATTGGAGAATTCTGTCAATGACGCAATCATTTGGAAGATTAACTCCCAATTGAATCAAGTGATTATTATACCCGGACATTTTGAGTATATGCTCACTGACAGAACTGTTCTCCTCCATCTTGCAGCTATAGAACTTATTGGAGACTTCATATCTCTCAATCTGGGCATTTGCTTGAAATATTAACTTCAACTCCTGGAACATCTCATATGCTCCACGACGTTCAAAACGTCGTTGAAGTCCCGATTCTAAGCCGTAAAGCATGGCACACTGAACTATCGAGTAGTCATCATCTTTGCTCTACCAGACGTTCATAACATCTGGTATTGCTCCAGCAGCAGGCCTGGCACCCAGCGGTGCTTCCAGGACGTAATTCTTCTGTGCAGCAATGAGGATAATCCTCAAGTTACGGACCCAGTCCATGTAATTGCTACCATCATCTTTCAACTTTGCTTTCTCAAGGAACGCATTAAAATTCAATGGAACAACAGCACGGGCCATCTATCTACAATCAAGCATAAACAAGCAAGATACTATCAGGTACTAAGTTTCATGATAAATTTAGGTTCAATTAATCATATTACTTAAAGAACTCCCACTTAGATAGACATCCCTCTAATCCTCTAAGTGATTACGTGATCCAAATCAACTAAACCATGTCCGATCATCACGTGAGATGGAGTAGTTTCATTGGTGAACATCACTATGTTGATCATATCTACTATATGATTCACGCTCGATCTTTCGGTCTCCGTGTTCCGAGGCCATATCTGTATATGCTTGGCTCGTCAAGTATAACCTGAGTATTCCACGTGTGCAACTGTTTTGCACCCATTGTATTTGAACGTAGAGCCTATCACACCCGATCATCACGTGGTGTCTCAGCACGAAGAACTTTTGCAATGGTGCATACTCAGGGAGAACACTTCTTGATAATTAGTGAGAGATCATCTTATAATGCTACCGTCAATCAAAGCAAGATAAGATGCATAAAAGATAAACATCACATGCAATCAATATAAGTGATATGATATGGCCATCATCATCTTGTGCTTGTGATCTCCATCTTCGAAGCACCATCGTGATCACCATCGTCATCGGCGCGACACCTTGATCTCCATCGTAGCATCATTATCGTCTCACCAATCTTATGCTTCCACGACTATCGCTACCGCTTAGTGATAAAGTAAAGCATTACAGCGCGATTGCATTGCATACAATAAAGCGACAACCATATGGCTCCTGCCAGTTGCCGATAACTCGGTTACAAAACATGATCATCTCATACAATAAAATTTAGCATCATGTCTTGACCATATCACATCACAACATGCCCTGCAAAAACAAGTTAGACGTCCTTTACTTTGTTGTTGCAAGTTTTACGTGGCTGCTACGGGCTTAAGCAAGAACCAATCTTACCTACGCATCAAAACCACAACGATAGTTTGTCAAGTTGGTGCTGTTTTAACCTTCGCAAGGACCGGGCATAGCCACACTCGGTTCAACTAAAGTTGGAGAAACTGTCACCCGCTAGCCACCTTTGTGCAAAGCACGTCGGGAGAACCGGTCTCGCGTAAGCGTACGCGTAATGTCGGTCCGGGACGCTTCGTGCAACAATACCGCCGAACCAAAGTATGACATGCTGGTAAGCAGTATGACTTATATCGCCCACAACTCACTTGTGTTCTACTCGTGCATATAACATCAACACATAAAACCTAGGCTCGGATGCCACTGTTGGGGAACGTAGTAATTTCAAAAATTCTCCTACGCACACGCAAGATCATGGTGATGCATAGCAACGAGAGGGGAGAGTGTGATCTACGTACCTTTATGGACCGACAGCGGAAGCGTTAGCACAACGCGGTTGATGTAGTCGTACGTCTTCACGGCCCGACCGATCAAGCACAGAAACTACGGCACCTCCGAGTTCTAGCACACGTTCAGCTCGATGACGATCCCCGGACTCCGATCCAGCAAAGTGTCAGGGAAGAGTTCCGTCAGCACGACGGCGTGGTGACGATCTTGATGTACTACCGTCGCAGGGCTTCGCCTAAGCACCGCTACAATATTATCGAGGATTATGGTGGAAGGGGGCACCACACACGGCTAAGAATATGATCACGTGGATCAACTTGTGTGTCTAGGGGTGCCCCATGCCGCCGTATATAAAGGAGCAGGGGGAGGTGCGGCCGACCAGGAGGAGGGCGCGCCAGGAGGAGTCCTACTCCCACCGGGAGTAGGATTCCCCCCTTTCCTAGTTGGAATAGGATTCGGGAGGGGGAAAGACGAGAGAGAGAAGGAAGGGGGGCGCCGCCCCCCTCTCCTTGTCCTATTCGGACTAGGGGGGAGGGGCACGCGACCCAGCCCTGGCCACCTCTCCTCTCTTCCACTGAAGCCCACTAAGGCCCATATACCTCCCGGGGGGTTCCGGTAACCTCCCGGTACTCCGGTAAAATCCCGATTTCACCCGGAACACTTCCGATATCCAAATATAGGCTTCCAATATATCAATCTTCATGTCTCGACCATTTCGAGACTCCTCGTCATGTCCGTGATCACATCCGGGACTCCGAACAAACTTCGGTACATCAAAATGCATAAACTCATAATATAATTGTCATCAAAACCTTAAGCGTGCGGACCCTACGGGTTCGAGAACAATGTAGACATGACCGAGACACGTCTCCGGTCAATAACCAATAGCGGAACTTGGATGCTCATATTGGCTCCCACATATTCTACGAAGATCTTTATCGGTCAGACCGCATAACAACATACGTTGTTCCCTTTGTCATCGGTATGTTACTTGCCCGAGATTCGATCGTCGGTATCTCAATACCTAGTTCAATCTCGTTATCGGCAAGTCTCTTTACTCGTTTCGTAATACATCATCTTGCAACTAACTCATTAGTTGTAATGCTTGCAAGGCTTATGTGATGTGCATTACCGAGAGGGCCCAGAGATACCTCTCCGACAATCGAAGTGACAAATCCTAATCTCGAAATACGCCAACCCAACATGTACCTTTGGAGACACCTGTAGAGCTCCTTTATAATCACCCAGTTACATTGTGACGTTTGGTAGCACACAAAGTGTTCCTCCGGCAAACGGGAGTTGCATAATCTCATAGTCATAGGAACATGTATAAGTCATGAAGAAAGCAATAGCAACATACTAAATGATCGGGTGCTAAGCTAATGGAATGGGTCATGTCAATCACATCATTCTCCTAATGATGTGATCCCATTAATCAAATGACAACACATGTCCGTGGTTAGGAAACATAACCATCTTCGATTAACGAGCTAGTTAAGTAGAGGCATACTAGTGACGTTTGGTTTGTCTATGTATTCACACAAGTATTATGTTTCCGGATAATACAATTCTAGCATGAATAATAAACATTTATCATGATATAAGGAAATAAAATAATAACATTATTATTGCCTCTAGGGCATATTTCCTTCAAAAACCCAAGAGCGATTACCAGGGAGAGTCAAACGCACGACGTAGATGTATGTGGAGCTAGGAAAGCTTATAATATGGTAGCAGAAAGGGTCAGCAATAATCAATTCAGAGATGCAAAGTTGAATAAACGCTCAACGACGGTACTGTGCTGGTCCTAGGCTAGACCGTGCTAGAGACGCGAGCCTAGAACACTAACAAAATCACGGCGCTGCACGTAAACAAGGGAGGAGCACGCTCTGAACTTTTTTTTTCTTTTTTTTCACTTTTTTTTGCACTTTTTTTCTCTTTTTTTTGCTCCGCAACAAATGTTTTTCGAAAAAGTCTACAAATGGTCTAAAAACTGCCTAGCCAGAATTTTCCAGACTTAGTTTTGTTTGAGTTTGGAACTATTTTCTTCTGCGGGTAGCATGAAAACTCAGGAGTCCTACTCTGTCATGACTCGAAGAATCGCGTGATCTGGAAATCGAAAACAAAGCAACAATTACTGGACTCGTATTGGTAGCGGAGAGGAATCTGGTGGAATCTCGGACTGGTGGCGGCGATGAATCTAGTGGAAAACAGACTGGTGGTGGATATATGTTGCGGGTGGACTCAGATTGGCGTGATGGCGGCGGATATGTGGTGGCATATATGGACTCGGATTGGTGGTGAATATGTGGTGGTGAATATGGCAGCGACGATGAAGTTGGTGTGGCGGTGGTATATGGCAGCAGTGCTGATGATGATGCGATGGTGATATATGGCAGCGGCGACGTGACAACCTGTGAACAGAACTCGAAACTCTAAAGGACTAGACGCTAAGACCAGCAACTGGACACGACGATGCAACCACAAATTCAACAAAGCTAATATAGAAAATATTATGCAAAGGCTCAGATTGGTTCGGATAGGATGAACTAACCCTAATTTTTTTGGCTTTTTCGTGGAATATAGGTACGAAGAACAGACTCGATCTAAACTACGAAAAACTGTAAAATCTCACCAAGCAACCTAGAAATCTGATACCACTTGATAGAGGCAATGGTGTCCCATCTTTCGATTAGATGGTGGCTATCGTTTTAGAGGAAGTCGACTTTGACGATCCGACTACGAACGTGCAAGGACATCGCGCCTTAGCAATCGCTAAACCAACTCCGAGGGATTATTGACCACGCCGGAGCACGATCAACCTGACCACGAGGGCCTGTTTCCTGCGAGCAAATGAAGAACAAGCAAGAAACTGAGATTGCAATCTGGATATTGCGAATATAAGATGAAAGCTTTATTGATCAAGGTGGGGTTCTGTGACGTCTTCGTCTGGTTGTTGGACACAAACGAAGTACGCGAAGTTGCAGCTATGGCGAACTTTTAATCTAATCAAAACCCAAAGTCTAAACGATGCCCTAAGGGCTGTATATATGGAGGAGAGAGGGGGAATTTCGTGGCCCTTGGTGGTGGGGTCGGAAACCAACCCTAACTCTTGTTTCCCCACACATACGGACTCTAAAAACAACCTATACTTAAGTACTTCGAAAATACATGGGCCTGGCCCAATAATAAGGTGACACGACACCTAGAATAGCCTCTGGACGAAATTTATGAAGAGGCATCTTGTATATTTCGTCCCATGCTTCATGCACTCATTATGGTGGCTTCAGAGTCCTGGAATCATCACTTGTAACTCCGTTCTTGTTCCCCTTGCACATGCCATCATCTCCATGCTTGAACTTGCTCCAAGGTTCATCTTTCTTGTCCAAGCTAGGCCCTTCATTTGTAAGCAAAACAAATGTATCCAATTTAGGCAGCATCATATTCTCATGAACATTAGAATCGTTACCAAGAAACGAAAGTACTTGATAATTCAATTGGCGTGCGCGAGCTCTAGTAATTGGTCCAGTATGTATAGCAGTAGGGGCTGTGGGTGTAACAATGGTATTGATGTCCTCATCATTGCCCCAAGACGAAGCATCCACATCCATACAAAGTGCAATGGCTTAGCGACCCAGGCACTATCCAAGTTGAGCATCGAGTAAAAGTCTCCTTCAAAATTGGCGCCTACGAAGACACCTTGGAGTGCGACGTCGTTCCAATGACCGTTTGCCACCTTCTCCTTGGACACCCATGGAAATTTGATAGAGGAGTCATCCACAACGGCCGAACGAACCACTACATCTTCAAGATGAAGGGCAAGGAGTACGTCCTTCGTCCAATGTTGCCAAGCCAAGTGATCGCTGACAAGCAAGCCACCCATCGTGGAGATCATAGTGAGTGAGCGAGCCACCAAAAAGAGAGTGAGCGTCACAAGCCCAAATCGAACATCTCCACGATGAGCGAAAAGAAGAACTTAGTCCTATTTGCCACCAAAAGTGAGATAAGAGGAGTGTGTGAGAACCCATCTAGTGTCCTACACTACGTCCTTCTGTGCAAGGACAATGCACCACAAACTAACACTTCTCACACTCTTCCTCTAATGTTGCCTTCTCTTTTGCAGGATTCACGATGTTTTCCCCGACGAGCTATCTCCGGGACTACCTCCACTACAAGGCATTGAGCACTGCATCGACCTCATCCCCAGAGCACCGCTTCCGAACAAAGCTCCCTACCGCGTCAACCCCGAAGAAATCAAAGAAATACAAAGGCAAGTAAAGCATCTCATAGACCATGGACATGTGCGTGAAAGTTTGAGCCCTTGTGCCGTCCCGGTCATTCTTGTGCCAAAATGAGACGGTAGTTTTCGCATGTGCTCCGATTGTAGACCTATCAATGCTATCACTGTTCGCTATAGGTATCCAATTCCACGCCTAGATGATATGCTTGATGAGCTTAGCGGTGCCACTATCTTTTCCAAAATTGATCATAAGAGTGGTTACTATCAAATCCGCATACATGAGGGTGATGAATGGAAAACCGCTTTCAAAACCAAGTTTGGGTTATATGAGTAGTTAGTCATGCCTATGGGTCTTTCGGAAGCACCGGGTACTTTTATGCGTCTTATGAATCATGTCTTTCGCCCTTACATTGGTATATTTGTTGTGGTCTACTTTGATGATATCCTTATTTATAGCAAATCTCTTAGAGATCATGTCGCCCATGTTCGAACCATTTTGCAAACTCTTCGAAAAGAGCACCTCTATGCTAATATGGAGAAATGCCTTTTTGGCGTTGCCAAGCTCGTTTTCTTGGGTTTTGTTGTTTCCTCTAAGGGTGTTCATGTTGATGAGTCCAAGATTAATGCTATCAAGACTTGGCCACAACCAACCAACTTGCATCAAGTGCGTAGTTTTCTTGGCCTTGCGGGTTTCTATCCTCGCTTTGTGAAGGATTTTAGCACCATTGCTTCGCCTTTGCATGCTTTGAGCAAGAAGAATGCGCCTTTTGTTTGGGGACCATCCCAAGATACCGCATTCAATGAGCTTAAGAATTTGCTTACTCATGCTCCCGTGCTTGCTTTACCCAACTTCGACAAACCCTTTGAGATTCATTGCGATGCTAGTGGTAATGGCATAGGAGGTGTGTTGACACAAGAGAAGCGCCCCATAGCTTACTTAAGTGAGAAACTTTCCGACGCGCAACTCAATTACCCCATCTATGACAAAGAGCTATATGCTGTAGTCCGCGTTTTGCATGAATGGGAACACTATCTTCGCCCTCATGAGTTTATCATACATACCGATCATGAAACGCTCAAGTACCTTAAGGGCCAAACCAAGTTGAACAAGCATCATGCTAAATGGAGTGAATTTATTGAGTCTTTTCCTTATGTCATCAAGTACATTAAAGGTAAGGAAAACATTGTGGTGGATGCCCTTTCTTGCATATGCATGCTTGTTACTCAACTTGAATAGGATGTCATTGGTTTTGAGCATATCAAAGAATTGTATGAGCATGATCCTACTTTTGCTACTCCTTATGCCAAGTGTTTGACGCTCACCTCTTGGGAACGCTATTACATCAAAGATGGATCTCTTATGAGAGCTAACAAACTTTGCATCCCCGAGTCTTCTCTTCATTTGTTGCTTTTGCAGGAATCTCATGGACTAGGCTTAATGGGATATTTTGGACGAGACAAGACGTTCGCCACGCTCTCGAAGAACTACTTTTGGCCAAAGATGTTTCGCGATGTCAACCTCTTCACCAACCGATGCTCTACATGTCGCAAAGCTAAGTCCAAAGCTCAATCCCATGGCCTTTATATGCCTCTACCAATTCCATATCAACCATGGGAAGACATTAGCATGGACTTTGTACTTGGTTTGCCTAGGACTAGAAATGGGAAGGATTCGATATTTGTCGTTCTGGCCCGTTTCTCAAAAATGGAACATTTCATTCCTTGCAACAAGATAGACGATGCTTCACATGTTGCTAATCTCTTTTGTAGGGAAATATTGCGTCTACATGGAGTGCCAAATACTATTGTCTTGGACCGCGACGTCAAGTTCCTTAGCTACTTTTGGAAGACCCTATGCGCCAAGCTCGGAATCATGCTACTCTTGTCCACGACGTATCATCCACAAACCGACGGCCAAACGGAAGTTACCAACCGCACACTCTCCGCTCTACTTCGAGTACTCATCAAGAAGAACATCAAGGAGCGGGAGGAGTGCCTACCTATCACCGAGTTCGCCTATAACCGAGCAAGACACTCAACATCCGGTAAGTCCCCCTTCAAGGTCATCTACGGATTCAACCCATTGTCACCATTGGACATTCTTCCTCTACCACTACAAGAGCGCATCAATTTGGACACTACTAAATGAGCGACACATCTCAAGAAGTTGCATCAAGATACAAGAAACACCATCGAGCGCCAAGTTCAATGCCTTGCGACCAAGCTCAACTTCAACAAGCACCCTATGGTATTCAACATCGGAGATCTCGTGTGGATACACCTTCGCAAGGACCGCTTTCCCCAAGAACACAATTCCAAACTTCGACCACGAGCGGATGGACCCTTCAAGGTGCTTGCACGCTACAACGACAATGCTTACAAGATCGACCTCCCGCGCGACAAGTACAACGTGAGCGACATCTTCAACCTCAAAGATCTCTCTCCCTTCCATGGTGATGAAGAATTTGATCCGAGGATGGATCTTCCCCAAGGGAGGGGAGATGATGCGGAGCATCCCAAGGCCATCCCCATGGACCCAACTACATCTCCTACGACACCAACCCTAACTCTTGTTTCCCCACACATACGGACTCTAAAACCAACCTATACTTAAGTATTTCGAAAATGCATGGGCCCGGCCCAATAATAAGGTGACGCAGCACCTAGAATAGCCTCTGGACAAAATTTATGAAGTGGCATCTTGTATATTTCGTCCAAGGCTTCATGCACTCCTTATGGTGGATTCAAAGTCCTGAAATCATCACTTGTAACTCCGTTCTTGATCCCATTGCGCATGCCATCATCTCCATGCTTGGTCTTGCTCCAGTGTTCATCCCTCTTATCCATGCCAGGCCCTTCATTTGCAAGCAAAACAAATGTATCCAATTTAGGTAGCATCATATTCTCATGAACATTAGAATTATTACCAAGAAACGAAAGTACCTGATAATTTAATTGGCGTGCGCGAGCTCTAGTAATTGGTCCAGTATGTATAGCAGCAGGGGCTGTGGGTGTAACAATGGTATTGATGTCCTCATCATCCTCACCTTCTTGAAATGAAGTCATCCTCGACGGAAGCTCATCTTCCGCACCCAAATAAGGCTTCAAATCTGCAATGTTAAAAGTGGGACTAACCCCAAAATCTACAGGCAGCTCAAGTTTACATGCATTATCATTTATTTTCTCTAACACCTTAAAAGGACCATCAGCACGTGGCTTTAGCTTTGATTTGCGCAAATTAGGATATCTATCCTTACGCAAATGTAACCAAACAAGATCTCCAGGTGCAAACACAACATGTTTCCTACCCTTATCTCCAGCAAGTTTATATTTGGCATTCATACGCTCAATGTTTTCCTTAGTTAACTCATGCATTTTGAAAATCAATTCAGCACGTTCTTTAGCATAAAAATTAACCTTCTCTGAAGATGGAAGAGCCAACAAATCAATAGGTGCACGAGGAAGGAAACCATACACAATTTCAAAAGGGCGCATCTTAGTAGTAGAATGCAATGAAAGATTATAAGAAAATTCAATATGAGGCAAGCATTCTTCCCACATTTTCTTATTATTCTCCAAAATATCCCTAAGCATAGTAGACAATGTTCTATTGACTACTTCAGTTTGTCCATCAGTTTGGGGGTGACAACTAGTACTAAAAAGCAGTTTAGTCCCCAACTTAGCCCATAAACATCTCCAAAAGTGGCTAAGAAATTTAGTATCACGATCTTAATAGTATTTGGCACACCATGCAAGCGAATAATTTCACGAAAAAACAAATCAGCAACATTAACAGCATCATCGCTTTTATGACATGGTATAAAGTGTGCCATTTTCGAGAATCTATCCACGACAACAAATATACTATCCCTCCCCTTCTTAGTTCGAGGTAAACCTAAAACAAAGTCCATAGATATATCCTCCCAAGGAACACTAGGTACATGCAAATACATATATAAACCATAAGGATTGAGTCGTGACTTAGCTTTTTGACATGTAGTGCAGCGAGCAACAAAGCGCTCAACATCCCGTCTCATCTTTGGCCAAAAGATATGTGTAGCAAGTATGTCCTCCGTCTTCTTGACGCCAAAGTGTCCCATTAATCCTCCTCCATGCGCCTCCTGCAACAACAAAAGACGAACGGAGCTAGCTGGAATGCATAGCTTGTTAGCACGGAACACAAATCCATCATTAACGACAAACTTGTTCCACGTTCTTCCTTCTTTACAATTCTGCATTACATCTTTAAAATCAACATCATGCACATATTGATCTTTGATGGTCTCCAGACCAAATATTTTGAAGTCAAGTTGTGAAATCATAGTATAGCGATGAGACAATGCATCAGCATTAACATTTTCTTTACCCTTCTTGTGTTTAATGACATAAGGGAAAGTCTTAATGAATTCAAGCTATTTAGCATGTCTACGATTCAGTTTAGCTTGACTTTTAATATGTTTCTACGATTCATGATCAGAATGTATAACAAATTCTTTGGGCCATAAATAATGTTGCCATGTTTCTAAAATCCGAACAAGAGCATATAGTTCTTTATCATAAGTGGAATAATTCAGACTAGCCCCACTCAATTTTTCAGAAAAGTATGCAACAGGTTTGCCATCTTGTAGTAACCCACCTCCTAATCCAATTCCACTAGCATCACATTCAAGCTCAAAAGTCCTATTAAAATCAGGAAGTTGGAGTAAAGGAGCATGTGTCAACTTATCTTTCAATACCGTGAAGGCTTCTTCCTGTGCGGTACCCCAAACAAAAGTTACATCCTTCTTTGTAAGCTCATTGAGAGGTGCAACAATGGTGACGAAATCTCTCACAAAATGCCTATAGAATCCAGCGAGGCCATGAAAACTCCTCACTTGTGTGACTGTTTTGGGCTGCGGCCAACTCTCAATAGCTTCAATCTTGGCTTTATCAACTTCAATTCCCCATGGAGTAACAACATAGCCAAGAAAAGATACTCGGTCGATGCAGAAGGTGCACCTCCCAAGGTTACCAAACAAACATGCATCACGTAGAGCAATAAAAACAACACGTAAATGTTCCAAATGTTCCTCCAAAGATCTGCTATAAAGCAATATATCATCAAAATAGACTACCATAAATCGTCCAATGAAAGCACGTAAAACTTTGTTCATTAATACCATGAAAGTACTAGGTGCATTAGTTAACCCAAAAGGCATGACTAACCACTCATATAATCCAAACTTAGTTTTAAATGTTGTTTTCCATTCATCTCCCAATTTCATACGAATTTGATGGTATCCACTATGCAAATCAACTTTGGAGAATATTGTAGAGCCACTCAATTCATCAAGCATGTCGTCTAGCCTAGGAATAGGATGACAATAACGAATATTAATATTATTAATGCCTCTACAATCAACACACATACGCGACGTACCATCCTTTTTGGGCACTAGTATAATAGGAACATCACAAGGACTAAGAGATTCACATATATAACCTTTGTCGAGCAGCTCCTGTACTTGACGCATAATCTCCTTCGTCTCCTCTGGATTGGTACGATATGGTGCACGATTAGGCAACGAAGCACCAGTAATTAAGTCAAGCTGATGCTCAATCCCTCTAATAGGTGGTAATCCCGATGGCACGTCTTGTGGAAAGACGTCAGCGAACTCCTGCAAAATGTTAGTGACAGCAGCAGGCAAAGAGGAAGGTACATCCTCGAAACAAAATAACGCCTCTTTGCACACAAAAGCATAGCAAACAGATTTGCTGAAATCTAGATCATCAATATCATATTTGGTGGCAAGTAAACATGCACTTCTCAATTTAATTTCAGAAGCAACACTAGACGATTTATTATTAGGCTTCATTTGTGGCTCAAATTCTTTTGCCACAATCTAATTTTCACTCTTATGTTTCTCCTGTTTTTCTTTATTAGCTTTATTAATATCATCTTTCAAAATGGAATCAAGAGTCATAGGAAGTAAAGTAATATTTTTTGTCCTTATGAACAAGAGTATACTGATTGTTTCTACCATGGTGTACAGAATTTTTATCAAACTTCCATGGTCTACCAAGTAATAAGGAACATGCTTGCATAGGTACCACATCACAATCAACATAATCAGCATATGTAGAGATACTAAAATGCACACGAACAGTACGTGTTACCTTAACCTTGCCACTGTTGTTGAACCATTGGATGTAGTAAGGATGTGATGCGGTCTTGTGGTGAGAGAGAGCTTCTCCAGCATCTCCATGCTAGCCAAGTTGTTGCAGCTCCCTCCATCTATGATGACGCGAATAGAACATTCATTCACAACTCCCTTTGTATGGAACAAATTATGCCTCTGATTTTGCTCAGCTTGTGTAACCTGCACACTCAAAACACGTTGAGCAACTAAACATTCATAGCCGCCAGCATCTTCAGCAGCCATGTATTGCGTCTCATGATTAGAATCATCTCCACCATGTTCTTCATGTGTAATAAGAGCCAGAGTCTCCTCATCATAGTCACTAGCGGACTCATACCCACCATCCTCAATAGCAATCATCACACGCTGAGATTTGCATTCTCTCACAAAATGTTCTCTTCCCTTACAACAACGACAAATAATATCACTTGTGTGCTCTGTTGATGCCATGGAAGAAGAAGAGCTCTATGCAGGCCCGGCAGGTGTGCTCTTGGCAGATAGTGGTGGTTGTGCCTGCTTTCATGTATCACGGCTGGAGGTGGCACCTGATGGAGGTGCTGGTGTGGTGGAAGTAGAGGATGCACGTGGTGTCCACGATGAAGATCGACCTGCAGAAAAGTTAGTTCGCGCCAATGCCTGTCAATCCTGCACTTCACGTTCAGCTTTACAAGCAAGATGGAATAAACGAGTGATATTATTATACTCCTTATACTCTAGAATGGTCTGAATCTCTCTATTTAATCCACCCATAAAACATGCAAGCATAACTTCATTCTCCTCAGCAATACCACATCTAATCACACCAGTTTGTAATTCCTGATAATATTCTTCTACATAATTTTTTCCTTGTCTTAAACGCTGCAATTTTTGAATTAATTCATGTTGATAATATGGTGGAACCCAACGAGTATGCATAGTAGTTTTCAAAGCAGCCCAAGTAGTTGGAATAGGATATAATCTACAATGTTCAGACCACCAAACACATGCAAAGCTAGTGAAAGCACAAACAGCAGCAGGAACACGTCTCTCCTCAGGATATTGTAAACATGTAAATCGTTGTCCAGTTTCTAACTCCCAAGTAAGATATATATCAGGAACCTATCTACCCTCAAATGGTGGAATATTCAATTTTAGTTCAGGGACATGGTCATGATCTCGTACCTAAGGGGGAGCCCTACCATTGCCATTATTTGCATGTGGACGACCTGGTGGTTCTGGTGTTGGTGGTTGCACGTAGTTCTGATTTTGATCAACCTCATCCTCGTAAACTCCCGCATAATCATCCTCCTCCACATCAGCAGGAGGAGCCACAAAAGTATCAATAGCAGCACCAACAGTTTGGCCAAGCACAAGAGGGATACGGCTCGCTCAGCGAAGGGCTGTTTTGCGATGTGGAGGTAGTCGTCATCGTTGTCGTCATCGTCGTCGTGGTTGTAGGGGTGTGTTAGGTGTAGCCGGTGGTGGTGGTGGAAGACGCGCAAGTAATTCATTAAACTTGTTATTGAGCTTTGTTTCGAACGTCTTATCCATGCCATCTATGTTCTCCATGGCCTCTTCAAATCTGTTTAGCACATCTTGCACCTGTCCACTCATCATTTGCTGAAATTTATCAGGCAACTCCTTATTCGTCATGTTCTCCCAGTCAGTCTCGTTGGCTTGTGAGCCTGCCATGGTTAGCAGCAATAGAAACACATAAGAATATGATCCTACAGACTACTAACAAGAGGTGGTGGTGGGTGTCACAAATCCGTCAAGCAAATCTCAAATTCTTACCAGTTCTTACCCAGCAGCAGGCGGTGATCGGCAATCATCGTAGTCAAAACTCTCAAATCTTGGATAGAGCGATTACTAGGGAGAGTCAAACGCACGACATAGATGTATGTGGAGCTGGGACGGTTTATAATATGGTAGCAAAAAGGGTCAACAATAATCAATTCAGAGATGCCAAGTTGAATAAACGCTCAACGACGGTACTATGCTGGTCCTAGGCTAGACCGTGCTAGAGACGCGAGCCTAGAACACTAACAAAATCACGATACTGCACATAAACAAGGGAGGAGCACACTCTGATTTTTTTTCGTTTTTTCACTTTTTTTCCTCTTTTTTTTTCTCTGCAACAATTTTTTTCGAAAAAGTCTACAAATGGTCTAAAAACTACCTAGCCAGAATTTTCTAGACTTAGTTTTTTTTGAGTTTGGAACTATTTTTCTACGGCGGGTAGCACGAAAATTCGGGAGTCCTACTCTGTCATGACTCGGAGTATGGCGTGATCTGGAAATCCGAAACAGAGTAAAAAATACTAGACTCATACTAGGACTGGTGGCGGAGGTGAATCTGGTGGAACTCGAACTGGTGGCGACGATGAATCTGGTGGAACTCGGACTGGTGGCGGATATATGTTGCAGGTGGACTCGGATTGGCGTGATGGTGGCGGATAGATGGTGGCGTATATGGACTCGGATTGGTGGTGAATATGTAGTGGTGGTATATGGCAGCGGCGATGAAGTTGGTGTGGTGGTGGTATATGACAACATCGACGATGATGATGCAGTGGTGATATATGGCAGCGGCGACGTGACAACCTGTGAACAGAACTCGAAACTCTAAAGGACTAGACGCTAAGACCAGCAACTTGACACGACGATGCAACCGCAAATTCAACAAAGCAAATATAGAAAAGATTATGCAAAGGCTCAGATTGGTTTGGATACGATGAATTGACCCTAATTTTTTTGGCTTTTTTGTGGACTATAGGAATGAAGAACAAACTCGATCGAAACTACGAAGAAACTATAAAATCTCACCGAGCAATCTGGATCTCTGATACCACTTGATAGAGGCAAATGTGTCCCGTCTTTCGATGAGATGGTGGCTATCGTTTTGGAGGAAGTCGACTTTGACGATCCGACTACGAACGTGCGAGGATGTCGCGCCTTAGCAATCGCTAAACCAACTGGAGCACGATCAACCTGACCACGAAGGTCTATTTCCTGCAGGCAAACAAAGAGCAAGCAAGAAACTATGATTGCAATCTGGATATTGCGAATATAAGAGGAAAGCTTTATTGATCAAGGTGGGGTTCTGTGCGTCTTGGTCTGGTCGTTGAACACAAACGAAGTACACGAAGTTGCAGCTATGGTGAATTTTTAATCTAAACAAAACCCAAAGTCTAAACGATGCCCGAAGGGCTGTATATATGGAGGAAGAGGGCGGGGGGGGGGGGTTTCGTGGCCCTTGGAGGAGGGGTCCGAAACCAACCCTAACTCCTGTTTCCCCACACATACGGACTCTAAAAACAGTCTATACTTATGTATTTCGAAAATACATGGGCCTGGCCCAATAATAAGGTGACACAACACCTAGAATAGCCTCTGGACGAAATTTATGAAGTGGCATCTTGTATATTCCGTCCAAGGCTTCATGCACCCATTATGCTGGCTTCAAAGTCCTGAAATCATCACTTGTAACTCCGTTCTTGTTCCCCTTGCGCATGGCATCATCTCCATGTTTGGTCTTGCTCTAGTGTTCATCCCTCTTATCCATGCCAGGCCCTTCATTTGCAAGCAAAACAAATGTATCCAATTTAGGCAGCATCATATTCTCATGAACATTAGAATCATTACCAAGAAATGAAAGTACCTGATAATTTAATTGGCGTGCGCGAGCTCTAGTAATTGGTCCAGTATGTATAGCAGCAGGGGTTGTGGGTGTAACAATGGTATTGATGTCCTCATCACACATACTTATAGCTAATTGTTATACATGTTGGCTATAGGGTTGGCTATACTATTATCTTTGCTCTCTGTGACCAGTCAGGAATGGCTCCAGCATCAGACGAGCTGACGATGTCGCCCTCGCCCGGCAAGCGTGAGGCTTAGTTGTCCGGCGAAGATGCGGGTACAACCTATCAGAGTCGAGCTTTCTCTCGAGCTTGGCATTGCCTACCATGGGCGTCATGCTGGGCAGCCACCGGCAGGTTGAGCTCGAGGCTAGCAGTGTGCGGAGTTGTCCCTGCGCCAAGGGAGGCGAGCAGCGGCGTCTACGAGCGGTGGGGTGGAGTAACGACAACTTCAACCGACTAACTTAACCTGACTGAAGATTTTTCCGCTTTTTGTCCCAACGTGCGGCACATTTCTGCCGGATTTCTTTTTTTTAACTCTGTGCCGAATTTTAAAATTTAAAAACTAACCAGCAAAAGTCTAGTCTTACATTAATTAAAACTAAAAATATTAAATTAAAAACAGCCAGGCTGCCGCGGGTCGTTCTCTTTGGTCATGTCGACCAAGACTGGCACCGACATCCACGGGAAGGCTATCAACGCCCGACATTGCGATGGTGAGCCACATCCTGGTACGCCACCTGCGTGACCTGCCGCTCGGCCTCCTCGTCGGTCTCGCTCAGCCACACGGGCGTGCATGACATATACACTGGCACCGTGCTCGTCTGCTACCACAATTTCCCCTGCAACTGCCACGGCTCCTCCGGTCCTCCTTCATAGGCCGCATCCTGGTGCACCACCTACGTTGCCTACCGCTCGGCCTCCTCATCGGTCGCGCTCAGCCACACAGGCGTGCATGACACATACACCGACACCATGCTCGCCCACTGCCACGGCTCCTCCAGTCCTCCTTCAGAGGTTGTGTCCTGGTGCTTCACCTGGGTGGCCTACCGCTTGGCCTCCTCGTCGCGCTCAGCCACACAGGCATGCGCTACACATACACCAGCACCGTGCTTTATGATGCCTGGATAATTAAGCTACAGTAATTCCCTCCTAATGATGCAACGTCATCATGATTACTTTTGTTAAACTCGCATTGGTTCAAATCCGGTCCAGATTCAAATTTAAATTAAAGTCAAAAATAAAAGTTTTCAAACATAAAATCTAAAATGGTCAAATTGTGGCAAATAATCCCTGGATATTTGTCATGTGGGAACCAATCTCTTCTGGATTCCCAAAGTGCCCCTGGAAATTTATTTAGTGGTCCAGCAACATTTAAAATTGGCCTTTTCAATTTCTCAAAATAGCTGGACAATCCCACATGCTTTGGAACTTTTTGTAGCAACCCAGAATGTTGCGTTGTATTTTTGTGCCAAGTTTTGTATTAAACAAAACTCATGTAGTAGCTCAAATAAAATGCAAAGTAGGAAACAAATAATTAAAACAAAAAAAGTAAAATAACTAAACTACTGGTGGACTGGGTTCTAGGTCAACAGTGGGAGCCCCACCCATCTCGCCACCTCCTCCTTCCTACTGCTCACCAGGAGCGTCGTGGACGCGTGAGCCCCGTCCATGGCTGCGGATGGCCACATGGTGTCCATCCCGTGGCTCCCTGACACAGATAAGGTCTCCCCGAGCCCCGAGCAAACCCTAGCCACTTCCCCCTTCATTCCTCGCACCACTTCTTCTTCCCCGCGCAAGAGACCAAGCCACCGTCGCCATGGCTCCGACGTAGCCGTGCCCACCTTCATCCCCGCGTCGCACCTCCCTATCCATTTGCCTTGCAGGCGTCTTCTTCACCGTCTACACCAAGCACTTGGAGTCGGGGAGCACGACAATGCTCGCTCCACCGTCGTCCTCCATCGTCGGACGCATTGGAGCTCGCTGTCGATCCGCGCTGCCCCGAGCACCTCGAGTCGTCCCCGGGCCTTCTCTGCAACGACCGCGAGCCTCTCTGCCGATTCCCTCACTTTGCACCTTCGATCGATGCCATTTGTCTCCGCTCTCGTGCTCGTATATAGTCGCCATGGCCGGAGCCCGAGCTCCTCTGTATGTGCCCCTGCTGCTTCTGCTACTTGTGTGTGTTGCGTGCCCACCTCCCCACGTCGGACCTCTAACAGGCCACGTCGCCTCGCCGTGCTTGCTGCTGTCGTTGTAGGTCGCCGCCGCATGCCCCCCCTGCGCCCATTGTCGCCGCTTGCGCTCGCGGCCACTCCTGTCACCGCCGTCCACTTCTGCCGCCCGCTGCGCCCGCGCTCCAGCCGCGCAATGCCTCCTCGGCGTCCCCCTCTATACACTGCTAGCCCGCCCCTGGCGGTGCCTTGCCACACCCGCCGAGCCGCCTCCGCTGTTGCTGCTCCACCACCACGGCCCGCGCCCTACTCCATGTCGCGTCGCATGCCGTCGTGCTCGCTCGTCTTTGCTCACCCACAGCTGCCACCGATGCGCCCCACTGCTGCTGCCTCGCCATGCTTCATCGCCAACCTCCGCCACTGCCGCATTGTGCCACCCCGTGTAGCCAGCGCCCGCCCGCTGCTTCCTGGCCCCACCATGGCCTTGCCTCTCGGTAACCTACGCCTACACTGCTCGCGGCCATGGCTGGCGCCTCGCCATGACCGGCCTTGCCCTCCTCTACCCCACCCTGCTGCGCCGGCCGCCGCGCCTGAGCCGCTCCTCCTCGCCGGCGCGCCCCTGCAACCCGCGCCCAATAACCCGCACCCGCTATGGCTTATGGGCCTTTAACCGGCGAGGCCCAGCCCCTGTAAAAGAAATTAAAAAAAGAGAATTTAAAATAATAATAATAATAATAGAAATTAATTAATTACTTAATTAACTGAATTAATTTTGATTAGTTAACCTAATTAACTAGGTTAGTTAAGTTAAACCTATTTAGTTAAGCTGGGTTAATGACAGACGGGCCCCACTGCCCTGTCTGACCAGTTAACGGCCAGTGTTGACCAATGCCATCATGATGACGTCATGCTGGTGCAATAACTCCATTTTAGAATTAATAATAAATTCAGAATATTATTAAATCTTTGAAAAATCATAGAAAAGAAATTGTAAGTCACATAAAAAGTTTTATACATGAAAGTTGCTCAGAACGACGAGATGGTTCCAAATACGTGGTCCGTTCGTCTGCCACATATCCCTAGCATAGCGAACATGAAACCGTCTCCTCTCTTTCATCTGTCCAAAAAAGCTAAACTTTGGGAAAACTTTCCCGGATGTTATCCCCCTTCGCCGGTATCGTGTAACACTAAGATAGGTCACCCTAGCTCCGCGTATCGTCATGTCCTGCTTATGTTTGCTTGTATTTACTGTTTCTCCCCCCTCTTCACTCCGGTAGACCCCGAGACTGGTGCTGATGCCGCTGTGATCGACTACGTCGACCATAGACCCTTTTTCCCTTTCAGCGGAGCTTCCAGGAAAGCAAACCCCCTTGAGCATTCCGATATCGCCCATTCCCTTCTCTCTTATGCTTGCATTAGAATCTGCTGCTACTACTGTTATCCTATTTCTGCTGCATAGCCTGTTTATTGTAACCCGTTGTTGTTACCTACCTGCTTATCCTAAACTGTTTAGTATAGGCTGGGTAGAGACCCATCAGAGACCCCCAATTTGTCCCGACTGCCCCGCTGGATTATCAGAAGACCCGATCACGGGATCGAAGACCAGGCCCCGGCACCGCACATCACTTTCCCCTTAGTTGCTCCACACTACTGGGTTACTATCGAGTGCCGAGGGTGATATCTCATCAACACTTCTTATGTTAAACTTGTAGGTTAGTTCATCGGTTATGGCCATCGAGGGTGATTCCACCTTCTCCACTCCCGATAACGACACTGTCGTGCAACTCCTCAAGAGTGGACCTCGAGGGTGATTCCTCCTTCATTCACCTTGACGATAACACCAGGCGGAATTCCATCGATGGTGATTCCTCAGGGTTCCCCTTGGTGTTAGACACGCGGTTACTATGGTTACTATGAATTTACACTGAACCATGTAACTAAAGACGGGTCGACTCTGAGGGGTACCTATGCGAGCTAATTGCGAGTGATGTGGAGTCAGGTTGACCTGTAAGGTCCCCGCGAGATAATTACGAGGCGTGCCCGGGCATTCTTAGCCCTTGCCGCGAGTCCTCAAGACGGGGCGATGGGGTCACATCGATCATGAGTCTCTTCTCATTACCGCGCGTTCCTAATCCACTATGATTTGGATATTTGATCCGAGGGGCCTCTGGCCTGATAGCACTAACCATCACGTGGGAATAAGTATGGGCACTCTGCGTCGTATGCATCAGTCGAAGCTTTCCGGACGTCAACGACTGAGCGGCGCGCGCCGGGTTGGACTGTGTAAGCACCTGCCTTGTTTAAGGAGGTAGCTAGGTCTGCTCACCGGCCGCATATGCAATGTGCAAGAGTGCAAATGGCGATGGGCCCAAGACCCCTGCACGCTTAGGATTTAGACCGGCGTGCTGACCTCTCTATCGAGCCTAGGTAGGGCTGCAGTGTGTTGATTGACCGAGGTCGGCCATGACCAGATGGTGTATCCGGCCCGAGTTGATCGAGCGTGTTGGGTAAGTTGGTGCACCCCTACAGGGAAGAAACCATCTATCGATCGATAGCCTGTCCTACGGTAACGGACACTTGAAGTTGTATCCCGATCGATACAACTAGAACTGGATGCCGAGGCATGTAATGGAAATGATGGCTCCGGGATTGTTTCCTCGCAGGGAGTCGAGGAAGTGATCTCTGGGCAATGTTACAACATACTTACTAATATTATAATATGCAACTTTTATCTGTTCTGATGATGCAAGATGCTTGGAGCTGCTTGAAGATGCTAGTCTTCGATAGGCTAGGCTTTCCCCTTCTCTTCTGGCATTCTGCAGTTCAGTCCATAGATACAACCCATTTCTTTGATACAGATGCATAGTTAGTTTAGATCTGATGTAAGTCTTGCGAGTACTTTGTATGAGTACTCACGGTTGCTTTGCTACCTCTTTTTCCCCATACCCTATTGTTGTGACCAGATGACAGATCCCAGGAGCCAGACGACACCACTTATGACTACTACTACCCCGAGGGTGCCTACGACTATGTGACGGCCGCTGACGACCTGGAGTAGTTTAGGAGGCTCCCAGGCAGGAGGCGTTGTGATTTCTACTACACAACCTTCTTCTTGTAGACGTTGTTGGGCCTCCAAGTGCAAATGTTTGTAGGACAGTAGCAAATTTCCATCAAGTGGATGACCTAAGGTTTATCAATCCATGGGAGGCCTAGGATGAAGTTGGTCTCTCTCAAATAACCCTGCAACCAAATAACAAAGAGTCTCTTGTGTCCCCAACACACCCAATACAATGGTAAATTGTATAGGTGCACTAGTTCGGCGAAGAGATGGTGATACAAGTGCAATATGGATGGTAGATATAGGTGATGTAGGGTAGAACCCTAGTGGCCCGATCTTTCACGAAAGGAGCGGATCCCGCGATGAACACGAAGAACACGAGGGGAATCACGAGGGGAAACACGAGAGAACACTCAAACCAACAAGAATGATCACACATGCGCTAGATCCATGAACACAAAGGGAGATACAAGATCCAAGGTCAACAACGGACGATACAAGAGGTAACCGGTTCTTCTCCGTGAGGAGGTCTTGAATCCACAAGGGGATTTTCCCGTGAGGGGTCTTGAATCCAAGGTGGATCTTCTCCGTAGAGGGGCCGTGGTCTCTCTCGTGGAGTAGATCCGATATGGATGAGCGAAGCTCTATCTCTCAAATGAGCTATCACAACGCTAACCCTAACTAGAAGGAGGTGGAGGAGTATATATAGTCTAGAGCCACGAAGGGGTAAGTGAGGAGGGGATACATGGGCCTTTGGCCCGGTTAGGCACACACAGGTGCCGGACGTCCGGGCTCGGGGCCGGATGTCTGGGGCTTTGGGACGAGCCGGATGTCCGGGGTCGCGGCGAGATGTCCGGGCTGAAGTGGAGGTTCAGCTGCTCTCTGGATACGTCGGTGCCGGATTTCCGGGGGAGATGCCCGGATGTCCGGGCTGTCGGGAGGCGCCGGATGTCCGGGGTTGGCGCCGGATGTCCGGCCTCTGGCCCGGATGTACGGCCGCTGTAGCTTCAGCATCGCCGTCTTCTTCTGTCGTCGCTTCCAGGCTTCCCTTGCGGATGGTGTAGTTGTTCCTTGGCGCTTGTACTCCTCCTCGTCGTCCGTATTGTTCCGACAATACCTATGCATGCACACGAGTGGAGTGTCAAGTAGTATACCATGCTCGAAGGGGTCAAGTGAGCACGTGTATAGGAGATGATTCACCTTTGTGTATGTGAAGTAGATGCCGCACGTGTCACCCGCCGAACGGACTCTTGACATGGTGATGTCCATAGGATGCTCCGTATCATCTCCCCTCCCTTGGGAAAGATCTGACCTCGGATCAAAAACCAAATCACCATGGGAAAGAGATGGCTTCGCCGTGTAGAAGTGGACGTTCACCAAGTACTTATCATCTTGAAGCTCGAAATGGGCACTCTCCAATGTCGCACCATCTTGTGGTTCCTTCAAAAGGAGTAAGGACAACAAACACTTGGAAAAACAAATGTGGTTAGAGTTACTGCAAAACCAAGCATTCAAGAGGTGAGTGACCGAACAAGTGTTGTCATCATGCAAACCATATGGCGTGACAAGGGATTGTGACATGGCATGTAAGCATATGAATCGAGCACAAGCAAAGATATTATGGGGACAAGCATGTAAATGTGAGGTAGTGATGCAAATATGTGTAAC
Source organism: Triticum dicoccoides (assembly GCF_002162155.2). NCBI lineage: Eukaryota > Viridiplantae > Streptophyta > Magnoliopsida > Poales > Poaceae > Triticum > Triticum dicoccoides. The sequence goes on along the minus strand of NC_041386.1, from coordinate 320,652,218 downwards.
AAAAGAATAAGCATCTACCTCATGATCATAGCAAGCATTCACAAATTGCTCAATGAAAGGTCTATGGTAGGCATAGGAATCATTCACAACACCAAATAAAATGAAGTGTCTAAACACATGGGTCAAGTGCACGACAATCCAAGCATAATGTGCATTGGGTGTAGTGAATATCATGTGGCACTCCATACAATGGAAAGAGCAATTGTTCATCATGTGTGAGGCAATCAAGGCAAGCATGTAGCAGTCAATGGGACATGGCATATGTGAAGTGATGACATTGTTGCAACCAAACATGTGATCGGAGCAAGTAATCCAAGAATTGGATGCAACACACAAGGCATATATATCATGATGCATGGAATTGTGAAAATGACAAGTGGAAGCAAGATCTCTAACATGTGCTCAAGAAAGGGGTCCAAGATGACAAATAAGTCGCATGGTGCAAGCAACACAAGTAGTATGATCCACAATATGCAGGCTCATGGTTTGGGGGTTCTCAAAAGAGAAGGATATCACCTTGAAAGCATGTTCTTGTGCGTCCTTCACAATACCGAAGTACAAGCAAGTGCGATGTAGAATCATCATGCTAGAAGGTGGTTTGCTCTCAAGAGCTCGGATTGTCAACTCACGTGACGTGGAAGTTGACACGAAGTTCAAGTATCCTACACATGCACACAACAAAAGAAAGAACGTATGCGCATGGTAGATAAACACATCATCCATCATGATGGTTCTCTTCTCTTGCACATAACCATTAGAAGCACAAGTGCGTGAAGAATATGATGCAACAATGGCAATATTCATGCCACTAGGTATATGGTGCAAAGAGGTACGGCAAGGATGCTTCATAAGGAATGTGTCAAAATCTCCAAATATATATGAGAATGCTATGGGGGCAAACTCATTATCAAGACTAAAGGCATAATTGCACTCAATACATGGCAAATCATCTAGCATGAGAGAGGCAACACATGGAGATATATGACAAGAAGCAATAAAAATCATGTGCAAAGCATGTAAATGGTTGTCATCAACCGCATGAAGTGAGAAAGTATGAATCATCGATGATGCAATAAGGCAAGCAATCATAAGAATCAAGTCGTGCAAGCTAGTAGTGCGAAGATGCAACATACTAGAGGAAATCATGCCAATCATGTCATGTGAGCAAATAATAAGCATAGGCAATGCACATGGCATATCGCAAGCACAAACACAAAGCAAGATGAAAGCATCATCATAGGCATGGGGCACAAAGCAAACATGGCAATAACAAGCAATATCTCCACCAAGCTTGCAAATACACATACAAGTATGAGAATCAATCATCATGTGTAATGCAAAGCATGGGTCATGAATGCATGGCAAAGGCATAGTAATGAACATATCATGCAACGTGAACATGGCAAGATGGGCATAGAATAGGTAATGGATAATAACCCATAGCCAAGGGAGGGCCATGTAGAAGAAATGCGTGTTGCGCAAAGAGAGCGGTGTGAAAGAAAATCCATGGGATCCCAAGTCATCATTGCTCTCTAGAGCTCGTTTTGTCAACTCATGGGGTTGTGAGGTTGACAAGTACTCGTGGGTACCTACACAAAAGAAATACAAACGAAAGAAATTGTGTGTGTGTGTGGTAAATGTACACATCATCCATCATGATGTGTATGTGCATGTGAGAGTTAGCACAAGATAAGCATCGCTCAAAGAAATTTGATGCATGGTATAAGAACATGTCATCCATCATGAAAGAATAGTTATTGTGTATAACATGATGGGGACACAAATTGAGAATGCAAGTATATGGCACATCAATAGCATGTTTATTCATGGGAAGCATATTGTGCACATAAGTATGAGGATCATGCAATGGATGGGGGTGATCAAAATCTCCTAAAATGTATGAGGAAACTATGGGGGTCTCCTCATGAGAAATATTGGAAACATCATACGGAGAAAATGGACAATATCCAAAACAATGCATATCCGAAGCTAGGTGGTCATGGCATGGCATATGAGATAAATGATGCAAAGGTAGCATGTCAATATCATCACAAGAGAAACAAATGCCAATAACCATGGGCTTGTCATCTATGCCATAAGTGCAAATTGGGTTAATCTTAATGGCATATGCATAGTCACTATGAAAAGATTGCAAATATGACATGTGGTCGATCTCATGCATAGCATATGACAAGTCAAGCGGATTGTCAAACATGATGTGACCTAGAGAATTGTCACAAGAAATCCTATGTAACATTGCATCACAACTAAGAGACTCCACATGGCAATCATCATACTCATCATAAATGTGTAAACCATCGCATGGGGAAGTCGCACTAGCATGAAGCATGGTAATAGGTTGATCAACATCATGCAAGCAATCAACGTCAAGAATGTCCACTAGTGGGACTAGAGCATCACCTTCACCTATGTTACCTTGGTCATTCCACTCATGTGGTGTAGGTGAGGTGGGAAAGACCAAATGGTGGTCATCATCATCTTGATGGAACCATGTGGGGGTGCATCATATTCCACCATGGCCATCGTCTTGCCCAAAGGGAGGACGAAGTCATCGTGAATCAGCGTGTCATCATAGATGGGACCTAGCACCAAATGAGAATACACAATAGAGGTAGAGGTCAAGTTTTTAGAAATGCAAATGGCCTCAAGAGACCTATCAACTATCACACTCTCTCTATGTGGTGGTTCACTCACTCCCTCAAAGTAGGTGCACTCAATCTCACGTATGGTGGAGTCACTCATCTCACTCAAGTAGTGGGGGTTGTGGCTCTCCTCACATGGGAATTGGGGTAACACATCATATATGGGGCTAGTGGTGAAGTCACTCTCACTCTCAATATGGTGGCAAAAGTCATTCAAGTCATCATACGTCGCCGTGGTCGAAGGGAAAATCCCATGCTCAACCATCTCATCGCCGTCGCCATGGATGAAGGTCGAAGATGGAACATCATCACTCTCTCCTCCTAAGATGGAAGCATCATCCTTGCTCGCCACCTTGTCGCTCGCCTCCAAAGCTTGGTCCTTGAGGGTCTCCGTAGTCGTACTCGTCGCCGCACCGTCTTAAAAAAGAGTCATGGAGGACTCGGCATCATCAATGCCACGAAGAGGGATGGCGGTGAAGTCGAACTTGGGAGCATCGCCTTGGAGCTCGTCGGACTTGGACATCTTGGTGGTACTATCCTCTTGCTCGCCTTCTTGGAGCTTGGTCTTAGAGAAGTGTGCTTGGGGTCGAGAAGCCTTGGCCTTCATGAGTTCTTGTTCTGCCTTGAGAGCACCAATGTAGTTGTCGTCGAGGGACTTGTAGTTCTCGAGGAAGATCGTCTTGGAGATGTCGTTGTGCAATCCCATCATGAAGTGGAACTTCATCGAAATGGGGTCGTCCAAACCGGCTCGTCGCAAGGCAATCTTCATCTCCTTGAAGTACTCGTCGATGGACTTGGATCCTTGGATGGTGTTCTCCAATTGGCGTTGAAGTTGTTCCGTGTAGGTTGGAGGCACAAACTCTCGCCGCAAAGCTCTCTTCGTCTTGGGCCAACTCATGTCGTAGGTCTCCGAAGGTGCGTGAAGCCACCATGTGGACGCGTAGTCGTGGAAGTTCCTTGTGGCGTACTTCACTTGATCTTTGGGAGGAACTTGATGTAGCTTGAGGTAGTCATCCATCAAACGCTCCCACTTGAGATACTCCTCGGGTTCTAGAGTCCCATAGAAAGGAATCTTGTGGTCGATGTCGAGGTCATAGTAGCTCGTGGAAGTCGCGGACTTGAGCTTGGGGAGCTTCTCTTGAGGTGCTTGTGGGCGAAGATGCCGTATATCCATAGGCGAAGATGCCTTGAAGTCGCTTGGCGAAGATGCCAAGGGAGATGGTGAAGTCATTGAGCGATTGTTGGAGTTGAGCTCTTGACCTTCACGTTCATGGTGGTGATGGTGTCGATGCCGATGTGACCTTACCGGAGATGGTAGCTCGGAGACATGTGCTCTTGAGCGCCTTCTCGAAGATGAGGAAGACCACTTGTAGGACTTGATGAGGGCTTTGATCTCCTCCATTTGAGCTTGCATCTTGGCGTCGTTGGAGTTGTTCGTGGCATCGAAGTTGTCGTTGTTGTTGTAGACCGAAGATGAAATGCCTTGCCTATCCATCACCCCAAGAGAAAAATGTGATTGGTAGAAAGAGAAAAACGAATACCAAATGTACCTTGATCGAAGTTGAAAGTGGATCAATGATCACTCCAATGTGGACAAGGAAATAGCACAATTGGTACCAATTCTTGTCGGTTTCTCACACCTACACAAGTAAGGCTTATGGTGGAGCTCGTTGAGGATAGTGGCACAAAAATTTAATGCAAAATGTTAGCAAGAGTCAATAATGTTGAAAGAGATTCACAAATTCGCAAGTGAAACAAGTAGACCAATAGCAATATGGGTGGCACACGGAAACGCACACACGGATAGATAAATGGGGTCGTGCAACCAAGGATGAGCACAAAATGTGGAATCCACGGAAAACGCTCGTGTTGCACAACTCAAGAGAGACGCTAGCACAATTTCTCTATAGGCGGATACGACACTTGTGCACAACCTAGAATATGCAAAATGGATAACTTTCTATCCCAAGTATGCTATGTATGTATGGTTCCCGTTTTTTCTCACAAGGTGATCCAAGATGATCTTATATGCAATGTGGTATGATACTATGGCTATTGCTTACGAGCTCTTTGTTAACTCTTTTGCTTAAAAGCTTTCTTCTATTTTTTTGTATGGCCACTTTGCGAAATGCACAAACCAAGATAGCTATTGTGTATATGCGGGAACAAACTTGAGGCACACGAGATGCTATGATACCAATATGATATGGTATGGTATGCAATGTACGGTGTAGATCACTAATGTGCACAAGTAACGTTGCCGATAATACTCAAATGGCTAGTCTCGATAGGCAAGTAACGCAAAATGGGCTAGGGGTTAACAATGCAATGGCAAGGGAATATACAATGGAGGGATACCACAATACCAAGATGATATGGAGGTTACCGTCCTTGGCGACGATGAGTGGCGGTGTTCTTGATGTAGATACCAAGATGATGGGGACTCATCCCTAAGTAGCCGAAACACCTTAGGAAACGGAAAAAAGGCACAACGGGGATCAAAATCAACAAAACATCATCAAACGAATAAATCACAAAAAAAATTTGGGGCTATTTTTGGTGGGGATTTTTGAAATTGGGGAAGAACACAACAAAATTAGGCTAGAAAACACAACGGGGAGGCTCTGAAATCATGATCAACGTGGCTCATGATACCAGATGATGTAGGGTAGAACCCTAGTGGCGCGATCTTTCATGAAAGGAGCGGATCCCGTGATGAACACGAAGAACACGAGGGGGAAAACGAGGGGAATCACGAGGGGAAACACGAGAGAACACTCAAACCAACAAGAATGATCACACATGCGCTAGATCCATGAACACAAAGGGAGATACAAGATCCAAGGTAAACAACGGACGATACAAGAGGTAACCGGTTCTTCTCCGTGAGGAGGTCTTGAATCCTCAAGGGATCTTCCCGTGAGGGGTCTTGAATCCAAGGTGGATCTTCTCCGTAGAGGGGCCGCGGTCTCTCTCGTGTAGTAGATCCGATATGGATGAGCGAAGCTCTATCTCTAAAATGAGCTATCACAACACTAACCCTAACTAGAAGGAGGTGGAGGAGTATATATAGTCTAGAGCCACAAAGGGGTAAGTGAGGAGGGGATACATGGGCTTTTGGCCCGGTTAGTCACGCGCAGGTGCCGGACGTCCGGGGCTTCAGGACGAGCCGGATGTCCGGGGTCACGGGCGGATGTCCGGGCTGAAGTGGAGGTTCAGCTGCTCTCTGGATACGTTGGTGCCGGATTTCCGGGGGAGATGCCGGATGTCCGGGCTGTCGGGAGGCGCCGGATGTCCGGGCTGTCGGGAGGCACCGGATGTCTGGGGTTGGCGCCGGATGTCCGGCCGCTGTAGCTTCAGCATCGCCGTCTTCTTCCGTCGTCGCTTCCAGGCTTCCCTTGCGGATGGTGTAGTTGTTCCTTGGCGCTTGCACTCCTCCTTGTCGTCCGTAGTGTTCTGACAATACCTAGGCATGCACACGAGTGGAGTGTCAAGTAGTATACCATCCTCGAAGGGGTCAAGTGAGCACGTGTATAGGAGATGATTCACCTTTGTGTATATGAAGTAGATGTCGCACGTGTCACCTGCCGAACGGACTCTTGACATGGCGATGTCCATAGGATGCTCCGCATCAATAAGTTTTTGTAATCTGAAAATATAAAAACAACAAGGTAACTAATGATAAAAGTGAGCGAAAACGGTATTGCAATGAGTTGAAACAAGGCCTAGGGTTCATACTTTCACTAGTGCAAGTTCTCTCAACAAGGATAACATAATTAGATCATATAACCATCCCTCAACATGCAACAAAGAGTCACTCCAAAGTCACTAATAGCAGAGAACAAATGAAGAGATTATTGTAGGGTACGAAACCACCTCAAAGTTATTCTTTCTGATCAATCCATTGTGATATTCCTATAAGTGTCACAAACAGCCCTAGAGTTCGTAGTAAAATAACACCTTAAGACACAAATCAACCAAATCCCTAATGCCACCTAGATACTCCAATGTCACCTCAAGTATCCGCGGGTATGATTATAAGATATGCATCACACAATCTCAGATTCATTTATTCAACCAACACAAAGAACTTCAAAGAGTGCCCCAAAGTTTCTACCGGAGAGTCAAAACGAAAACGTGTGCCAACCCCTATGCATAAGTTCACGAGGTCACAGAACTCGCAAGTTGATCACCAAAACATACATCAAGTGGATCATGTGAATATCCCATTGTCACCACAGATAAGCACATGCAAGGCATACATCAAGTGTTCTCAAATCCTTACAGACTCAATCTGATAAGATAACTTCAAAGGGAAAACTCAATTCATCACAAGGAGATAGAGGGGGAGAAACATCATACGATCCAACTATAATAGCAAAGCTCGCAGTACATCAAGATCGTGCCGAATCAAGAACACGAGAGAGAGAGAGAGATCAAACACATAGCTACTAGTACATACCCTCAGCCCCGAGGGTGAACTACTCCCTCCTCGTCATGGAGAGCGACGGGATGATGAAAATGGCCACCGGTGATGGATCCCCCCTCCGGCAGGGTGCCGAAATAGGGTCCCGATTGGTTTTTGGTGGCTACAGAGGCTTGCGGTGGTGGAACTCCCAATCTAGGTTATTTTCTGGAGGTTTGGGGATTTATAGGCGAGGTTGGCATTGAGAACAAGTCAGGGAGCCCCACGGGAAGTCCACGAGGCACAAGGGCACGCCCTAGGGGGGTGGGCGCACCCTCCACCCTCATGGGGCCCACGGGACTCCCCTCCGGTAACTCTTCATTTCAGTATTTTTTATATTTTCGAGAAAAAAATCTCCGTTGATTTTCAGCGCATTCTGAGAACTTTTATTTCTGCACAAAAACAACACCATAGTAGTTCTGCTGAAAACAACATTAGTACGGGTTAGTTCTCACCAAATCATACCAAAATCATGTAAAAATAAATATGGCATGAATACATCAAAAATTATAGATACGTTGGGGACGTATCAACAACCCCAAGCTTAATTCCTGCTCGTCCTCGAGTAGGTAAATGATAAAAACAGAATTTTTGATGTGGAATGCTACCTAACATATTTATAAATGTAATCTTCTCTACTGTGGCAAGAATATTCAGATCCATAAGATTCAAAACAAAAGTTTAATATTGACATAAAAACAATAATACTTCAAGCATACTAACAAAGCAATCAGGTCTTCTCAAAATAACATGGCCAAAGAAAGCTATCCCTACAAAATCATATAGTCTGGCTATGCTCTATCTTCATCACGCAAAATATTTACATCATGCACAACCCTGATGACAAGCCAATCAATTGTTTCATACTTTTGATGTTCTCAAACTTTTCAATCTTCACGCAATACATGAGCGTGAGCCATGTATATAGTACTAAAGGTGGAATAGAATGGTAGTTGTGGAGAAGACAAAAAGGAGAAGATAGTCTCAAATCAACTAGGCGTATCAACGGGCTATGGAGTTGCCCATCAATAGATACCAATGTGAGTGAGTAGGGATTGCCATGCAATGGATGCACTAGAGCTATAAGTGTATGAAAGCTCAAAAATAAACTAAGTGGGTGTGCATCCAACTTGCTTGCTCACGAAGACCTAGGGCATTTTGAGGAAGCCCATCATTTGAATATACAAGCCAAGTTCTTATAATGAAAATTCCCACTAGTAAATGAAAGTGACAACATAGGAGACTATCTATCATGAAGATCATGGTGCTACTTTGAAGCACAAGTGTGGTAAAAGGATAGTAGCATTGGCCCTTCTCTCTTTTTCTCTCATTTTTTTGTTTTCTTTTCCTTTTTTGGTTTTTTTGGGCCTTCATTTATTTTGGCCTCTTTTTTTTCATCTGGAGTCTCATCCCGACTTGTGGGGTAATCATGGTCTCCACCATCCTTTCCTCACTGGGACAATGCTCTAATAATGATGATCATCACACTTTTATTTACTTACAACTCGATACTTAGAACAAAATATGACTATATGAATGACTCCGGCGGTATACCGGGATGTGCAATGAATCAAGACTGACATGTATGAAAGAATTATGAATGGTGGCTTTACCACAAATACAATGTCAACTACATGATCATGCAAAGCAATATGACAATGATAGAGCGTGTCATAATAAACGGAATGGTGGAAAGTTGCATGGCAATATATCTCGGAATGCCTATGGTGTTGGAAATATGCCCTAGAGGCAATAATAAAAGGATTATTATTATATTTCCTTGTTCATGATAATTGTATTTTATTCATGCTATAATTGTGTTATCCGGAAATCGTAATACATGTGTGAATACATAGACACCAACATGTCCCTAGTAAGCCTCTAGTTGACTAGCTCGTTGATCAACAGATAGTCATGGTTTCCTGACTATGGACATTGGATGTCATTGATAACAAGATCACATCATTAGGAGAATGATGTGATGGACAAGACCCAATCCTAAACATAGCACAAGATCGTATAGTTCGTTTGCTAGAGTTTTTCCAATGTCAAGTATCTTTTCCTTAGACCATGAGATCGTGTAACTCCCGGATACCGTAGGAGTGCTTTGGGTGTACCAAACGTCACAACATAACTGGGTGACTATAAAGGTATACTACGGGTATCTCTGAAAGTGTCTGTTGGGTTGACACGGATCAAGACTGGGATTTGTCACTCCGTATGACGGAGAGGTATCTCTGGGCCCACTCGGTAATGCATCATCATAATGAGCTCAAAGTGACCAAGTGTCTAGTCACGGGATCATGCATTATGGTATGAGTAAAGTGACTTGCCAGTAACGAGATTGAACGAGGTATTGGGATACCGACGATCGAATCTCGGGCAAGTAACGTACCGATTGACAAAGGGAATTGTATACGAGATTGCCTGAATCCTCGACATCGTGGTTCATCCGATGAGATCATCGAGGAGCATGTGGGAGCCAACATGGGTATCCAGATCCCGCTGTTGGTTATTGACCGGAGAACCGTCTCGGTCATGTCTACATGTATCCCGAACCCGTAGGGTCTACACACTTAAGGTTCGGTGACGCTAGGTTTGTAGAGATATGAATATGCAGTAACCCAAAAGTTGTTCGGAGTCCCGGATGAGATCCCGGACGTCACGAGGAGTTCCGAAATGGTCCGGAGGTGAAGAATTATATATAGGAAGTGCAGTTTCGGCCATCGGGAGAGTTTCGGGGTCACCGGTATTGTACCGGGACCACCGGATGGGTCCCGGGGGTCCAACGGGTGGGGCCACCCATCCCGGAGGGCCCCATGGGCTGAAGTGGGGAGGGGAACCAGCCCATAGTGGGCTGGTGCGCCCCCCTTGGCCCACCCCCTGCGCCTAGGGTTGGAAACCCTAGGGTGGGGGGCGCCCCACTTGCCTTGGGGGGTACTCCAACCCCCTGGCCGCTGCCCCCCTTGGGAGATCTGATCTCCAAGGGTCGGCGCCCCCCAAGGGGGCCTATATAAAGGGGGGAGGGAGGGGTAGCCGCACCCTTAAGCCTTGGCGCCTCCCTCTCCCCTGCTACACCTCTCCCTCTCGTAGAAGCTCGGTGAAGCCCTGCTGCGGTGACTGCTGCATCCACCACCACGCTGTCATGCTGCTGGATCTTCATCGACCTCTCCTTCCCCCTTGCTGGATCAAGAAGGAGGAGACGTCACGCTGACCGTACGTGTGTTGAATGCGGAGGTGCCGTCCGTTCGGCGCTAGGATCTCCGGTGATTTGGATCACGTCGAGTACGACTCCCTCATCCCCGTTCTTTGAACGCTTCCGCTCGCGATCTACAAAGGTATGTAGATGCATCCGATCACTCATTGCTAGATGAACTCATAGATGGATCTTGGTGAAACCGTAGGAAATTTTTCGTTTTCTGCAACGTTCCCCAACAGTGGTATCAGAGCTAGGTCTATGCGTAGTTCTCTTTGCATGAGTAGAACACAATTTGTTGTGGGCGTAGATGTTGTCAACTTTCTTGCCGCTACTAGTCTTATTTTGCTTCAGCGGTATTGTGGGATGAAGCGGCCCGGACCGACCTTACACGTACGCTTACGTGAGACTGGTTCCACCGATTGACATGCACTAGTTGCATAAGGTGGCTAGCGGGTGTCTATCTCTCCCACTTTAGTTGGAGCGGATTCGATAAAAAGGGTCCTTATGAAGGGTAAATAGAAGTTGACAAATCACATTGTGGCTTTTACGTAGGTAAGAAAACGTTCTTGCTAAAACCCTATTGCAGCCACGTAAAACTTGCAACAACAATTAGAGGACGTCTAACTTGTTTTTGCAGCAAGTGCTTTGTGATGTGATATGGCCAAAGTTGTGATGAATGATGAATGAAATATATGTGATGTATGAAATCATGTTCTTGTAATAGGAATCACGACTTGCATGTCGATGAGTATGACAACCGGCAGGAGCCATAGGAGTTGTCTTTATTTTTTGTATGACCTGCGTGTCATTGAGAAACGCCATGTAAATTACTTTATTTTATTGCTAAACGTGTTAGCCATAGTAGTAGAAGTAATAGTTGGCGAGCAACTGCATGGAGACACGATGATGGAGATCATGATGATGGAGATCATGGTGTCATGCCGGTGACAAGATGATCATGGAGCCCCAAGATGGAGATCAAAGGAGCTATGTGATATTGGCCATATCATGTCACTATTATTATTTGATTGCATGTGATGTTTATCATGTTTTTGCATCTTGTTTACTTAGAACGACGGTAGTAAATAAGATGATCCATCATAATAATTTCAAGAAAGTGTTCCCCCTAACTGTGCACCGTTGCGACAGTTCGTTGTTTCGAAGCACCACGTGATGATCGGGTGTGATAGATTCCAACGTTCACATACAACGGGTGTAAGATAGATTTACACATGCAAACACTTAGGTTGACTTGACGAGCCTAGCATGTACAGACATGGCCTCGGAACACAGAAGACCGAAAGGTCGAGCATGAGTCGTATAGAAGATACAATCAACATGAAGATGTTCACCGATGTTGACTAGTCCGTCTCACGTGATGATCGGACACGGCCTAGTTAACTCGGATCATGTTATACTTAGATGACTGGAGGGATGTCTATCTGAGTGGGAGTTCATTATATAATTTGATTAGATGAACTTAATTATCATGAACTTAGTCTAAAATCTTTACAATATGTCTTGTAGATCAAATGGCCAACGTTGTCCTCAACTTCAACGCGTTCCTAGAGAAAACCAAGCTGAAAGATGATGGCAGCAACTATACGGACTGGGTCCGGAACCTGAGGATCATCCTCATAGCTGCCAAGACAGATTATGTCCTAGAAGCACCGCTAGGTGACGCACCCATCCCAGAGAACCAAGACGTTATGAATGCTTGGCAGCAGCGTGCTGATGATTACTCCCTCGTTCAGTGCGGCATGCTTTACAGCTTAGAATTGGGGCTCCAAAAGCGTTTTGAGAGACACGGAGCATATGAGATGTTCGAAAAGCTGAAAATGGTTTTTCAAGCTCATGCTCGGATCGAGAGATATGAAGTCTCCGACAAGTTCTTCAGCTGTAAGATGGAGGAAAATAGTTCTATCAGTGAGCACATACTCACTATGTCTGGATTACATAACCGCTTAACTCAGCTGGGAGTTAATCTCCCGGATGACGCGGTCATTGACAGAATCCTTCAGTCGCTTCCACCGAGCTACAAGAGCTTTGTGATGAACTTCAATATGCAGGGGATGGAAAAGACCATTCCTGAGGTATTTTCAATGCTGAAATCAGCAGAGGTAGAAGTCAAAAAGGAACATCAAGTGTTGATGGTCAATAAAACCACTAAGTTCAAGAAAGGCAAGGGTAAAAAGAACTTCAAGAAGGACGGCAAGGGAGTTGCCGCGCCCGGTAAGCAAGCTGCCGGGAAGAAGCCAAAGAATGGACCCAAGCCCGAGACCGAGTGCTTTTATTGCAAGGGAAGTGGTCACTGGAAGCGGAACTGCCCCAAATACTTAGCGGACAAGAAGTCCGGCAACACAAAAGGTATATGTGATATACATGTAATTGATGTGTACCTTACCAGTATTCGTAGTAGCTCCTCGGTATTTGATACCGGTGCGGTTGCTCACATTTGTAACTCAAAGCAGGAGCTGCGGAATAAGCGGAGACTGGCGAAGGACGAGGTGATGATGCGCGTCGGGAATGGTTCCAAGGTCGATGTGATCGCCGTCGGCACGCTACCTCTACACTTACCTACGGGATTAGTTTTAGACCTCAATAATTGTTATTTAGTACCAGCTTTGAGCATGAACATTGTATCAGGATCTCGTTTAATTCGAGATGGCTACTCATTTAAATCCGAGAATAATGGTTGTTCTATTTATATGAGAGATATGTTTTATGGTCATGCTCCTGTGGTGAATGGTTTATTCTTAATGAATCTCGAGCGTAATGCTACACATATTCATAGTGTTAATACCAAAAGATGTAAGGTTGATAATGATAGTCCCACATACTTGTGGCACTGCCGCCTTGGTCACATAGGTGTCAAACGCGTGAAGAAGCTCCATGCAGATGGACTTTTAGAGTCTCTTGATTACGAATCATTTGACACGTGCGAACCATGCCTCATGAGAAAAATGACCAAGACTCCGTTCTCATGAACAATGGAGCGAGCAACCAACTTATTGGAAATCATACATACTGATGTGTGCGGTCCAATGAGTGTTGAGGCTCGTGGTGGCTATCGTTATGTTCTCACCCTCACCGATGACTTGAGTAGATATGGGTATGTCTACTTAATGAAACACAAGTCTGAAACCTTTGAAAAGTTCAAGGAATTTCAGAGTGAGGTTGAGAATCAACGTGACAGAAAAATCAAGTTTTTGCGATCAGATCGTGGAGGAGAATACTTGAGTCATGAATTTGGCACACACTTAAGAAAATGTGGAATAGTTTCACAACTCACGCCGCCTGGAACACCTCAGTGTAATGGTGTGTCCGAACATCGTAATCACACTCTATTGGATATGGTGCGATCTATGATGTCTCTTACCGATTTACCGCTGTCATTTTGGGGCTATGCTTTAGAGACTGCCGCATTCACTTTAAATAGGGCTCTGTTGAAATCCGTTGAGACGACACCGTATGAATTATGGTTTGGGAAGAAACCTAAGCTGTCGTTTCTAAAAGTTTGGGGATGCGATGCTTATGTCAAGAAACTTCAACCTGAAAAGCTCGAACCCAAGTCGGAAAAATGCGTCTTCATAGGATACCCTAAAGAAACTGTTGGGTATACCTTCTACCTCAGATCCGAAGGCAAGATCTTTATTGCCAAGAATGGGTCCTTTCTAGAGAAAGAGTTTCTCTCGAAAGAAATAAGTGGGAGGAAAGTGGAACTTGATGAAGTATTACCTCTTGAACCGGTAAGTAGCGCAGCTCAAGAAAATGTTCCTGAGGTGCCTGCACCGACTAGAGAGGAAGTTAATGATGATGATCATGAAACTTCAGATCAAGTTGCTACTGAACTTCGTAGGTCCACTAGGACACGTTCCGCACCAGAGTGGTACGGAAACCCTGTCTTAGAAATCATGTTGTTGGACAACGGTGAACCTTCGAACTATGAAGAAGCGATGGCGGGCCCGGATTCCAACAAATGGCTGGAAGCCATGAAATCCGAGATAGGATCCATGTATGAAAACGAAGTATGGACTTTGACTGACTTGCCCGATGATCGGCGAGCCATAGAAAATAAATGGATCTTTAAGAAGAAGACAGACGCTGATGGTAATGTGACCATCTATAAAGCTAGGCTTGTCGCTAAGGGTTATCGACAAGTTCAAGGGGTTGACTACGATGAGACTTTCTCTCCCGTAGCAAAGCTGAAGTCCGTCCGAATCATGTTAGCAATTGCCGCATACTATGATTATGAGATATGGCAAATGGACGTCAAAACGACATTCCTTAACGGTTATCTTAAGGAAGAACTGTATATGATGCAGCCGGAAGGTTTTGTCAACCCTAAGAATGCTAACATGGTATGCAAGCTCCAGCGATCCATTTATGGGCTGGTGCAAGCATCTCGAAGTTGGAACATTCGCTTTGATGAGATGATCAAAGCGTTTGGGTTTATGCAGACTTATGGAGAAGCCTGCGTTTACAAGAAAGTGAGTGGGAGCTCTGTAGCATTTCTCATATTATATGTAGATGACATACTTTTGATGGGAAATGATATAGAACTTTTGGATAGCATTAATGCCTACTTGAATAAGAGTTTTTCAATGAAGGACCTTGGAGAAGCTGCTTATATATTAGGCATCAAGATCTATAGAGATAGATCAAGACGCCTCATAGGTCTTTCAGAAAGCACATACCTTGATAAGATATTGAAAAAGTTCAATATGGATCAGTCTAAGAAGGGGTTCTTGCCTGTGTTGCAAGGTGTGAAATTGAGCTCAGCTCAATGTCCGACCACGGCAGAAGATATAGAAGAGATGAGTGTCATCCCCTATGCCTCAGCCATAGGGTCTATTATGTATGCCATGATGTGTACCAGACCTGATGTAAACCTTGCCATAAGTTTGGTAGGAAGATACCAAAGTAATCCTGGCAAGGAACACTGGACAGCGGTCAAGAATATCCTGAAGTACCTGAAAAGGACTAAGGACATGTTTCTCGTTTATGGAGGTGACGAAGAGCTCGTCGTAAAGGGTTATGTCGACGCTAGCTTCGACACAGATCTGGATGACTCTAAGTCACAAACCGGATACGTGTATATGTTGAATGGTGGAGCAGTAAGCTGGTGCAGCTGCAAGCAGAGCGTCGTGGCGGGATCTACATGTGAAGCGGAGTACATGGCAGCCTCGGAGGCAGCACATGAAGCAATTTGGGTGAAGGAGTTCATCACCGACCTAGGAGTCATACCCAGTGCGTCGGGGCCGATCAAACTCTTCTGTGACAACACTGGAGCTATTGCACTTGCCAAGGAGCCCAGGTTTCACAAGAAGACCAGGCACATCAAGCGTCGCTTCAACTCCATTCATGAAAATGTTCAAAATGGAGATATAGATATTTGTAAAGTAGATACGGATCTGAATGTCGCAGATCCATTGACTAAACCTCTCCCTAGGGCAAAACATGATCAACACCAGAACTCTATGGGTGTTCAATTCATCACAATGTAACTAGATTATCGACTCTAGTGCAAGTGGGAGACTGTTGGAAATATGCCCTAGAGGCAATAATAAAAGGATTATTATTATATTTCCTTGTTCATGATAATTGTCTTTTATCCATGCTATAATTGTGTTATCCGGAAATCGTAATACTTGTGTGAATACATAGACAACAACATGTCCCTAGTAAGCCTCTAGTTGACTAGCTCGTTGATCAACAGATAGTCATGGTTTCCTAACTATGGACATTGGATGTCATTGATAACGAGATCACGTCATTAGGAGAATGATGTGATGGACAAGACCCAATCCTAAACATAGCACAAGATCGTATAGTTCGTTGCTAGAGTTTTTCCAATGTCAAGTATCTTTTCCTTAGACCATGAGATCGTGTAACTCCCGGATACCGTAGGAGTGCTTTGGGTGTACCAAACGTCACAACGTAACTGGGTGACTATAAAGGTATACTACGGGTATCTCCGAAAGTGTCTGTTGGGTTGACACGGATCAAGACTGGGATTTGTCACTCCGTATGACGGAGAGGTATCTCTGGGCCCACTCGGTAATGCATCATCATAATGAGCTCAAAGTGACCAAGTGTCTGGTAATGGGATCATGCATTACGGTACGAGTAAAGTGACTTGCCGGTAACGAGATTGAACGAGGTATTGGGATACCGACGATCGAATCTCGGGAAAGTAACATACCGATTGACAAAGGGAATTGTATATGAGATTGCCTGAATCCTCGACATCGTGGTTCATCCGATGAGATCATCGAGGAGCATGTGGGAGCCAACATGGGTATCCAGATCCCGCTGTTGGTTATTGACCGGAGAACCGTCTCGGTCATGTCTACATGTCTCCCGAACCCGTAGGGTCTACACACTTAAGGTTCGGTGATGCTAGGGTTGTAGAGATATGAATATGCAGTAACCCGAAAGTTGTTCGGAGTCCTGGATGAGATCCCGGACGTCACTAGGAGTTCCGGAATGGTCCGGAGGTGAAGAATTATATATAGGAAGTGCAGTTTCGGCCATCGGGAGAGTTTCGGGGTCACCGATATTGTACCGGGACCACCGGATGGGTCCCGGGGGTCCAACGGGTGGGGCCACCCATCCCGGAGGGCCCCATGGGCTGAAGTGGGGAGGGGAACCAGCCCATAGTGGGCTGGTGCGCCCCCCTTGGCCCACCCCCTGCGCCTAGGGTTGGAAACCCTAGGGTGGGGGGGCGCCCCACTTGCCTTGGGGGGTACTCCAACCCCCTGGCCGCCGCCCCCCTTGGGAGATCTGATCTCCAAGGGCCGGCGCCCCCAAGGGGCCTATATAAAGGGGGGAGGGAGGGGCAGCTGCACCCTTAAGCCTTGGCGCCTCCCTCTCCCCTGCTACACCTCTCCCTCTCGTAGAAGCTCGGCGAAGCCCTGCTGCGGTGACTGCTGCATCCACCACCACGCCGTCGTGCTGCTGGATCTTCATCGACCTCTCCTCCCCCCTTGCTGGATCAAGAAGGAGGAGACGTCACGCTAACCGTACGTGTGTTGAACGCGGAGGTGCCGTCCGTTCTGCGCTAGGATCTCCGGTGATTTGGATCACGTCGACGTTGCTAGATGAACTCATAGATGGATCTTGGTGAAACCGTAGGAAAATTTTTG
Source organism: Triticum dicoccoides (assembly GCF_002162155.2). Taxonomy (NCBI): domain Eukaryota; kingdom Viridiplantae; phylum Streptophyta; class Magnoliopsida; order Poales; family Poaceae; genus Triticum; species Triticum dicoccoides. Next base: position 320,634,743 of record NC_041386.1, on the reverse strand, counting down.
TTTTCTGCAACGTTCCCCAACATATGGAAATGCCATAATAGGTAGGTATGGTTGCTGTTTTGAGGAAGGTAATGGTGGGTGTATGGTACCGGCGAAAGTTGCGCGGCACAAGAGAGGCTAGCAATGGTGGAAGGGCGAGAGTGCGTATAATCCATGGAGTCAACATTAGTCATAAAGAACTCATATACTTATTGCAAAAATGTATTAATCATCGAAATGAAGTACTACGCGCATGCTCCTAGGGGGATAGATTGGTAGGAAAAGACCATCGCTCGTCCCAGACCGCCACTCATAAGGAAGATAATCAATAAATAAATCATGCTCTGACTTCATCACATAATGGTTCACCATACGTGCATGCTACGGGAATCAAAAACTTTAACACAAGTACTTCTCAAATTCACAACTACTCACTAGCATGATTCTAATATCACCATCCTTATATCTCAAAAAATCATAAGGAATCAAACTTCTCATAGTATTCAATGCACTTATTATGAAAGTTTTTATTATATCCCTCTTGGATGCCCATCATATTAGGACTAAGTTCATAACTTAAGAAAATTACCATGCTGTTTAGAGACTCTCAAAATGATATAAGTGAAGCATGAGAGTTCAACAATTTCTTCAAAATAAAACTACCGCCATGCTCTAAAAAGATATAAGTGAAGATCAATGAGTAGTTGAATAATTATGCAAGTATGTGAAGACTCCTTCTCATGAATAAAATTTCAGATCTTAAGTACTTTATTCAAACAGCAAGAAAAACAAACTAAAGTGACATTGCAAGGATATCAATATCATGTGAAGAAGCAAAATCTTAGGTTCAACCAAAACTGACCAATCATTGTTGAAGAAGAAAGGTGGGATGCCTACCGGGTCATCCCCAAGCTTAGATGCTTGAGACTTCTTGGAATATTAACTAGGGATGCCTTGGGCATCCCCAAGCTTGAGCTTTTGTGTCTCCTTAATTCCTTTCATATCGTGGTTTTCCTAAGTCTTAAAAACTTCATCCACACAAAACTCAACAAGAACTCGTGAGATAAGTTATTATAAATCCATGCTAAACCTTATCATTCTCTACTGTATAAAATCACTAAAATTATTATTTAACATTGCCTGCTAATTTCCTCTGCATATTTAACACTCCTATCCTCAAATAGAATCATTAAACAAGTAAACATATGCAAACAATGCAATCATAACAGCAATCTGTCTAAACAGGATAGTCTATAAAGAATGCAAGAGGAATCACACTTCTTTAACTCCAAAAATTCTGAAAAATTACCACACTGTAGATAATTTGTTGTTGATCATTGTGTAAAAATTTCAAGATTTTATCATGTTCTGACTATTCACAAATATTCAAAACATAACAGCAAACTTTCTGTTTTAAAAACAGCAACATATGGACTTGCAAAATAAGCATGGTAAAGGCTATACTTGACCTTTTTATTGAAGTAAAAGATGCAAAATATTACTCTTTAATAACAGCAAGCAAATCCTAATAAAATAAAATGATGCTCCAAGCAAAACACATATGATGTGGTGAATAAAAATATAGCTCCAAATAAAGTTACCGATGAATGGAGACGAAAGAGGGGATGCCTTCCGGGGCATCCTCAAGCTTAGGCTCTTGGTTGTCCTTGAATATTACCTTGGGATGCCATGGGCATACCCAAGCTTAGGCTCTTTCCACTCCTTATTCTGTAGTCCATCGAATCTTTACCCAAAACTTGAAAACTTCACAACACAAAACTCAACAGAAAACTCGTAAGCTCCGTTAGTATAAGAAAGCAAATCACCACTTAGGTACTATCAAGACAAGATTCATAATTTTCTCACATGATGCATACTGTACCATACCATTTCTACAATTTATATTAAGCAATATAAGCCATATAAACTAGAAAACAAGCAAACTATGCATCAAAAACAGAATCTATCAAAAACAAAATAGTCTATAGTAATCTGTAACTCTTGAATACTTCTGTAACTCCAAAAACCTGAGAAATTGGGAAGTCCTAGGCAATTTGTTTATTAATCTTCTGCAAAAATAATCAGTATTTTATCATGCTTCTATTAAAAATGAGAATTGCTTACCTGACCGCAAACATTTTTGTTTTTCAGCAAGATCAAATCAACTATCACCGTAAGCCCTCCCAAAGGTCTTACTTGGCATTTTATTCACACAAAAGCTATAAAACATGATTACTACAGTAGCTTAATCATGTGAACACACAAAAACAATAGGGGTAAATATTGGGTTGTCTCCCAACAAGCGCTTTTCTTTAATGCCTTTTTGGATAGGCATGACGATTTCAATGATGCTCACATAAAAGATAAGAATTGAAACATAAAGAGAGCATCATGAAGAATATGACTAGCACATTTAAGTCTAACCCACTTCCTATGCATAGGCCTTTTGTGAGCAAACAATTTACGGGAAAAAGAATCAACTAGCATAGGGCAAAACAAGCATAACTTCAAGATTTTAAGCACATAGAGAGGAAACTTGATATTATCGCAATTCCTACGAGCATATATTCCTCCATCATAATAATTTTCAGTAGCATCATGAATGAATTCAACAATATAACCATCACATAAAGAATTCTTTTCATGATCTACAAGCATATAATTTTTATTACTCTCCACATCAGCAAATTTCTTCTCATGAATAGTAGTGGGAGCAAACTCAACAAAATAACTATCATGTGAGGCATAATCCAATTGAAAATTAAAATCAAGATGACAACTTTCATGGTTCTCATTGTTCTTTATAGAATACATGTCATCACAATAATCATCATAGATAGCAACTGTGTTCTCATAATCAATTGGAACCTCTTCCGAAATAGTGGATTCATCACTAAATAAAGTCATGACCTCTCCGAAACCACTTTCATCAACATAATCATCATAAAAAGGAGGCATGCTATCATCATAATAAATTTGCTCATCAAACCTTGGGGGACTAAAAATATCATCTTCATTAAACATAGCATCCCCAAGCTTGTGGCTTTGCATATCATTAGCATCATGGATATTCAAAGAATTCATACTAACAACATTGCAATCATGCTCATCATTCAAATATTTAGTGCCAAACATTTTAATGCATTGTTCTTCTAACAGCTTGGCACAATTATCGGAATCCTTATATTCACGAAAGACATTAAAAAGATGAAGCATATGAAGCAACCTCAATCCATTTTTTGTAATTTTCTTTTATAAACTAAACTAGTGATAAAACAGGAAACTAAAAGATTCGATTGCAAGATCTAAAGATATACCTTCAAGCGCTAACCTCCCCGACAACGGCGCCAGAAAAGAGCATGATGTCTACTACACAACCTTCTTCTTGTAGACGTTGTTGGGCCTCCAAGTGCAGAGGTTTGTAGGACAGTAGCAAATTTCCCTCAAGTGGATGACCTAAGGTTTATCAATCCATGGGAGGCGTAGGATTTAGATGGCCTATCTCAAACAACCCTGCAACCAAATAACAAAAGTCTCTTGTGTCCCCAACACACCCAATACAATGGTAAATTGTATAGGTGCACTAGTTTGGCGAAGAGATGGTGATACAAGTGCAATATGGATGGTAGATATAGGTTTTTGTAATCTGAAAAATAAAAACAGCAAGGTAACTACTGATAAGAGTGAGTGAAAATGGTATTGCAATGTGTTGAAACAAGGCCTAGGGTTCATACTTTCACTAGTGCAAGTTCTCTCAACAAGGATAACATAATTAGATCATATAACAATCCCTCAACATGCAACGAGAGTAACTCCAAAGTCACCAATAGCGGAGAACAAACGAAGAGATTATTGTAGGGTACGAAACCACCTCAAAGTTATTCTTTCTGATCAATCCATTGGGCTATTCCTATAAGTGTCACAAACAGCCCTAGAGTTCGTAGTAAAATAACACCTTAAGACACAAATCAACCAAAACCCTAATGTCACCTAGATACTCCAATGTCACCTCAAGTATTCGCGGGTATGATTATAAGATATGCATCACACAATCTCAGATTCATCTATTCAACCAACACAAAGAACTTCAAAGAGTGCCCCAAAGTTTCTACCGGAGAGTCAAGACGAAAACGTGTGCCAACCCCTATGCATAAGTTGACAAGGTCACAGAACTCACAAGTTGATCACCAAAACATACATCAAGTGGACCACGTGAATATCCCATTGTCACCACAGATAAGCACATGCAAGACATACATCAAGTGTTCTCAAATCCTTAAAGACTCAATCCGATAAGACAACTTCAAAGGGAAAACTCAATTCATCACAAGGAGATAGAGGGGGAGAAACATCATAAGATCCAACTATAATAGCAAAGCTCGTGGTACATCAAGATCGTGCCAAATAAAGAACACGAGAGAGAGAGAGATCAAACACATAGCTACTGGTACATACCCTCAGCCCCGAGGGTGAACTACTCCCTCCTTGTCATGGAGAGCGCCGGGATGATGAAGATGGCCACCGGTGATGGATCCCCCCTCTGGCAGGGTGCCGGAACAGGGTCCCGATTGGTTTTTGGTGGCTACAGAGGCTTGCGGCGGCGGAACTCCCGATCTAGGTTATTTTCTGGAGGTTTGGGGATTTATAGGAGAGGTTGGCGCTGAGAACAAGTCAGGGGCCCCATAGGAAGTCCACGAGGCACAGGGGCGCGCCCTCCACCCTCATGGGGCCCACGGGACTCCCCTCTAGTAACTCTTTGTTCCAGTATTTTTTATATTTTCTAGAAAAAATCTCCATTGATTTTCAGCGCATTCTTAGAACTTTTATTTCTGCACAAAAACAACACCACAGTAGTTCTGCTAAAAACAACGTCAGTCCAGGTTAGTTCTAACCAAATCATACCAAAATCATGTAAAAATATTCTAAACATGGCATGAATACATAGAAATTATAGATACGTTGGAGACGTATCACCTTGCCTTTTCGATCGTTGATGTTTGTGCTAGCCTTCTTAAGGCAGAACTTGTTTAACTTATTTCTGTACTCAGATATTATTGCTTCCGCTAACCTTGTGTATTTGAGCTTATGTATTCGAGCCATTGAGGCCCCTAGCTTGTAATATACAGCTTGTATTACTTTAATTTGTGTCTAGAGTTGTGTTGTGATATCTTCCCGTGAGTCCTTGATCTTGATCATACACATTTGCGTGTATGACTGAATCGAGGGCGTCACAAGTTGGTATCAGAGCCAACTGCCTGTAGGATCCCCCTTTCGAACTCCTTGGCCGAAGTTGAGTCTAGTCTTTGAGAAACTAATTTACTAACATGGTTGTGTGGCTTACGGGCCCACATCGCCATTGGGTGGTATTACGATCTTTTATTCCTCTCCTTTAATCTGGGACTTTGATCTCTCTCCTATTCGGGTTAAATGATTTTGCTAACTCTAACACTAGGATCTCGTAACTACTTCCTCCTGGAGAGCCCCTTCATTCCAGATGATGGCTTGATTCATCAGAAGACCCCACAGATATTCTCCGATGTTAACCCAATATCTTGGCCTCATCGCGTTTGCAATTCCCTTCCACCGTCAACCCCTATGGATAACTACATACACTTGCCATTCTTACATTCGTCCCCAATTGCTCTTGTTACTACAAGATACCCAGAAATTCTTCCTATTGTTCTGAGAATACTTTGTGCCTACTGCCTTGCAGTTCTTTGCCACCTGAATACCCGTACGGATAATTTCTCGCACTTATCGAGTATCCTCTCATCCCCAGTTGATTAATGTATTTCAAAAAGTCTTTGAAATACATTCGATCTTCCGAAAATCCTCAACAACCTATTGCCCTTGAAATTATTGCTTGCTTGCATTATGATTAATCCCATAAGTCTGGTAATCTAATTGGCATCCTTTGTCTTTATCATTTTGAGTCCGTTGATTCAATATGTTGCGAATGCTCGCAATCCTCAACCAGATCCTAGAATTCATCCTTCCGGCTCAGACGTCATTTTAAACATGAGTTGGATCTTGACCAATCAAATTGCCATCGATTGTACCCCTAAGCCTACTCAACTTATCCATTCTCAATCAGAGTGTTGGCTTCTGATCCCTTGATTTGGAAATGACAATTCCTTTGCATTTGAGCTTTGAATAAGTCAGTTGTTTCTTTAATCTGATGCCCTTTCATTCCTTCTTCCTCTGATAGAGTACCAATACTCGCATCAACTCCGTTGTAGACCATAACCCCTTGTTGGATTATCATCCGGCAGTGTCCTTCATATTCAATAACCTTGTGAGTCTTTCCATGGGTATATAATGCGTTTGGTAAATTGTATCCTCTACTTTATTAACCATGCTCTACTTCCGAGCTTGTATTTTTTACTCTGAAGTTTGTGGTATATGTTCCTAAGATGCTGATACATCTCCAACGTATCTATAATTTTTGATTGTTCCATGCTATTATATTATCTGTTTTGGATGTTTAATGGACTTTAATATGCACTTTTATATTACTTTTGAGACTAACCTATTAACCGGAGGCCCAGTGCCAGTTTCTGTTTTTTGTGTGCCTATTTTAGTGTTTCGCAGAAAAGGAATATCAAAAAGAATCCAAACGGAATGAAACCTTCGCGAGGATCTTTCTTGGAACAAACACAAACTAGGAGACTTGGAGTGGAAGTCTGGAACTCCGCGAAGCTTCCACGAGGCAGGAGGGCACGCCCAGGGGGTAGGTGCGCTCCCCACCCTCGTGGGCCCCACGGAGCTCCACCGACATACTTCTTTCGCCCATATACTCTTATACCCTAAAAACATCAGGGGGGCCACGAAACCAGTTTTCCACCGCCGCAACCTTCTGTACCCGTGAGATCCCATCTGGGGCCTTTTCTAGCGATCTGCCGAAGGGGGATTCGACCATGGAGGGCTTCTACATCAACACCATAGCCTCTCCGATGATGTGTGAGTAGTTTACCACAGACCTTCGAGTCCATAGTTATTAGCTAGATGGCTTCTTCTCTCTCTTTGGTTCTCAATACAAAGTTCTCCTCGATGTTCCTGGAGATCTATTCGATGTAATACTTTTTGCGGTGTGTTTGCCGAGATCCGATGAATTGTGGATTTATGATCAAGTTTATCTATGAACAATATTTGGTTCTTTTCTGAATTCTTATATGCATGATTTGATATCTTTGCAAGTCTCTTCAAATTATCAGTTTAGTTTGGCCCACTAGATTGATCTTTCTTGCAATGGGAGAAGTGCTTAGCTTTGGGTTCAATCTTACGGTGTCCTTTCCCAGTGACAGTAGGGGCAGCAAGGCACGTATTGTATTGTTTCCATCGAGGATAAAAATATGGGGTTTATATCATATTGCTTGAGTTTATCCCTCTACATCATGTCATCTTGCCGAAAGTGTTACTCTGTTCTTATGAACTTAATACTCCAGATGCATGCTAGATAGCAATCGATGTGTGGAGTAATAGTAGTAGATGCAGAATCATTTCGGTCTACTTAACACGGACGTGATGCCTATATTTCATAATCATTGCCTATATATTCTCATAATTATGCGCTCTTCTATCAATTGCTCAGCAGTAATTTGTTCACCCACCATAATACTTGTTATCATGAGGGAAGCCACTAGTGAAACCTATGGCCCGCGGGTCTCTTCCTTATTATATTGCATCTCTTTTTATTATCGCACCTTGTTTACTATTTTGCAATCTTTACTTTCCAATCTATACAACAAAAATACCAAAAATATTTATCTTATTATCTTTATTAGATCTCACTTTTGTGAGTGACCATGAAGGGATTGACAACCCCTTTATTGCGTAGGTTGCAAAGTTCTTGATTGTTTGTGCAGGTAGTAGGTGACTTGCGTGTTATCTCCTACTGGATTGATACCTTGGTTCTCAAAAACCGAGGGAAATACTTATGCTACATTGCTGCATCACCCTTTCCTCTTCAAGGGAAAACTAACGCATGCTCAAGAGGTAGGAGATGCCCCGATGGGTTGAACCAACGCCTTCCCTAATCTGTGTGAATCCAAAAGATTTCAGGGGTCATACTTATCTAGTATTGCACCAGGTAAAACTTTCAACAACTAATGTCAATGTTGAAATATGAGAGGTGAATGGAAGGTTATGCATTGAAGAAGTGGGAGTCGACCTTGAACCTTTGTGTTCATGCCCATGGACACGATGTAGATCCTATCATGGAAGCTTCTTGTAATAATAACTTTTTCCTTGATATAATATCCTTTGGTATCAGGGAATTGATCCTTGCAACCGTGGTTTCGACCATATGTTCTTCTCTGATCCCATTTCTTGGACAAGTTAAATCACTTGTCGTCTGCAGGTCAATATGCCTGCCCAACCTCTATTATCATCTACCTTCGAGTATTACCCTTGGTATCTTGAGGATATCATGCCATTGCACTACATCTTATAAGTTTTGATGGAGTAGTACCTTACCCTGTCTTTGTCACTTCATGGGTTCTGGGTTGTTTGTCAACCAAGAGCACCGATAAGCGAATCGATTCCGCACTCCGATTCAATAACTCTAAGTAATTTTCATTGCTTACATGTTTAATAATCCTTCAAGTAATTCCTAGCCTGATCGGCTATATCATTATTGTGCCAAATTTTCAACTATGCTACTTGGTTCTTCTTCCCGAAGCACAATTTTCAACGATGAGCTAAGCTTATGTCGATCTTCCTTGTCATATCATTTCACCCAGAACAACAATCTTGATTTAAAGTTTGTATCATACCCGTGGTTCGAATAACCTTTCGCTTCATCATTGTAACATCCCAAAATTTCGATTTGGAATGTTATACATTAGATCATCATTGCATAGCATATTTTATTTTTGCATTTTGGTTGATCCTAGAAAATTCTACGCAACTCAATGACCCACGGAGAGAGTTGGGGATTTCGTTATTTTCATATTTGAGTTTTCTCAAATTTTGAGAATAGGATCATTTGATTTTATTTATTTTATCATCAATTATTTCTATTACAAAAATATGAGAGAGGGAATAAAATGACTTTCCCAAAATAGAGAAACATTGAGGATTTAATAATAAAATCAAACAAGATTTTATTTTGGAGTTTTTCGGTGTTTTATTTGAATTTAGGAAAAATGTGCGTTTTTCAAAATTGCATTTAGGGCCCAAATAAATGTTCACTTTGTCGGGCTTGATTTTAGAAGCCCGAGAAAATTTATTCCGGGATTTTTGGAGTCCTTTTAGTATTTCTTTTTATTTTTCTTCCGAGCGGAATATTAAAAAAAGGGAACCGACCTAACCGGGCCGTGTCCGGATAGGACTCTAGCCCGGCAGGCTTTAAAAGCCGGCCCAGCCCCCCGGGGAGGAACCCTAGCCCCAGCCCCGAGCCGCCCCAGCCGCCAGCGCAACCGCCGCCGTTCGCGCCGCGCCGCCGCCGCCGCGCCGCCGCCCGCCGCCGCCGCCCCGCCGAGGTTCGCCGCCGCCTCATAATCCGCGCCACCCATTTTTTTTAGAAAACCGATTGGTTTTCCGTCGGTTTTTTTTTCGGTTTTTTTAGTTTTCTTTTTTTTAGATCGGTTTTTTTTCGGTTTAGGTTAAATAGCGAGCGTTCGCTTGTTTGTTCATTCAAACGAACACGTTCATCGCTTAGATCTTGATAACGAACGTTTGTTTGTTAATCCGTTCGTCATTTTCTTTTTCTCGGATTAAATCCGCGATTTTTTCGATCGCGATTCCTGATCCGATTTTCGTTTTAGTATAACTTTTCGCTCGTTTATAGGAATCAGGCGATTCAAGCGCCTAGAGTTTCGTCTCGAAACCCTCTATCCGTTTAACCAACTTAAACACGATTTTGCTATTGTAAAACTTGCCCTAGATCCAGATTACTAGAACGAAGTTGTTTTCTTTCGCCGTTTGACTTTCGTTGCTTCGTTCGATGTGATTCTTTTTGCCAACCGGAGTTCTTAAGTTGAACCTTCTGGTTAGATCTCTTATTTGAGTTTTAACTGTGCATTAGATGAGTACTTATTGTATGCTTGTTTGTTTGTCTGCGATAGAGTACCCGGAGTGCGCCGCGTGTGTAATGCCCTCGATGCGGTTATATCTCCCACGTGTCGAAGCACGACTTAGAGGCATAACCGCATTGAAAGCAATGTCGCAAGTGAGGTAATCTTTGCAAACAACTCATGTAATACATTAAGGGAAAAGAGATACATAGTTAGCTTACAATCGCCACTTCACACAAATACAGGAATAAAGCATTACATCAACTAGATAAAATCAAGGTCCGACTACGGAACCAAAATAAAAGAAGAACCCCAAATGCGACAAAGGTCCCCGATCGACCCCAACTGGGCTCCACTACTGATCAACTAGAACGAAACAACACAAAGGACAAGATCTTCATTGAGCTCCTCCTGAGCTTGGTTGTGTCATCTGCACGGACTCATCGGCACCTACAAGCTGGTTTTGGAAGTATCTGTGAGCCACGGGGACTCAGCAATCTCGCACCCTCGCGATCAAGACTATTTAAGCTTATGGGTAAGGTAAAGTTAGGAGGTGGAGCTGCAGCAAGCGACTAGCATATGGTGGCTAACATACGCAAAAGAGAGCGAGAAGAGAAGGCAAAGCACGATCGAGAAACTATGATCAAGAAGTGATCCTAGAGCAACCTACGTCACGCATAACTCCAACAACCGTGTTCACTTCCCGGACTCCGCCAGAAAGAGACCATCACGGTTACACACGCGGTTGATTCATTTTAATTAAGGTCGACTTCAGGTTTTCTACAACCGGACGTTAACAAATTCCCATCTGCCCATAACCGCGGGCACGGCTTTCGAAAGTTCAAATCCCTGCAGGGGTGTCCCAACTTAGCCCATCACAAGCTCTCACGGTCAACGAAGGAATAGACCTCCTCCCGAGACATTCCGATCAGACTCGGTATCCCGGTACAACAAGACATTTCGACAGGGTAAAACTAAACCAGCAACACCGCCCGATACGCCGACATCCTGATGGGAGCTGCACATATCTCGTTCTCAGGGCAACACCGGATAGGTCAAGCTACGAGTAAAACCAGCCCTCAAGATTCCCCGAGGTGGCCCCGCAGGCTGCCCATTTCGGACCAACACTTAGACAAGCACTGGCCCGGGGGGTTAAATAAAGATGACCCTCGAGAGAGCGACTCCCAAGGGAAAAGTAGGTGGTGGTGAGGCAAATGGTAAAACCAAGGTTGGGCATTGCTAGAGGAGCTTTACTTAAGGCGAACTGTCAAGGGGTTCCCATCATTACCCAACCGCGTAAGGAACGCAAAATCCGGGAACATAACACCGATATGACGGAAACTAGGGCGGCAAGAGTGGAACAAAACACCAGGCATAAGGCCGAGCCTTCCACCCTTTACCAAGTATATAGATGCATTAATTAAATAAGATATATAGTGATATCCCAACAAGTAAACATGTTCCAACAAGGAACAACACCTCCATGTTCCAACGAGGAACAAACTTCAATCTTCACCTGCAACTAACAACGCTATAAGAGGGGCTGCGCGAAGCGGTAACATAGCAAATCAACGGTTTGCTAGGACATGGTGGGTTAGAGGTTTGACATGGCAATTTGGGAGGCTTGAAAGCAAGTGGTAGGCATCGCAGCATAGGCATAGCAAAAGAGCGAGCAACTAGGCAAAGCAAAGATAGTAGTGATTTCGAGGGTATGATCATCTTGCCTGAAATCCCGCAAGGAAGAAGAACGAGTCCATGAAGAAGACAAACGGATATAGACGAACGGGTCCTCACAAACGCGACGTTACCGGAACCAACCCGAAGAAGCAAACACCGGAAAGAAGCAAACAACACAGTAAACAACCACGACATGAACATGGCATGATGCACAATCAAGTATGATGCATGTACAGTTTAAATATGCATGGCATGGCAAGGGGCACAAACAAAACTACAAATTAAGTGGAGATCAATATGCAATGAGTTGCATATTGACGAAACACCACATGACTTATTTAGTTCTCTCTCGGTTATGTACCCAACAATATTAAATGTTGATTAACATGGCAAGGGGTGAAGCACAACAAAACTACCTATCTAGGCAAGTTTAAATGAGGCCGGAAGCAACGAACAACAATTCCGGAAAATCCTCATATGCATAATTTAAGGTTTGGTACTGTTCTGCCCTAAACATTATTTTAGAGTTGTTAAACATGCAAGACAATGTCACCATGATAAACTAGGCAAAATTCTACCCCATTTACATATAAAGTTTATTAAATTCGGAGTTACGGTTATTTAGTTATGAATTAAATCATTTTAGCATGGCATAGGAGCAATTTTAAACAAACATCATTTTAAACATTTTAAACATGGATGAAAGTGACATATTATTAAACTAGACAAAATTCTGAGCAAGTTTCATATCTAAAATGTTTTAGTCTGATGCACGGTTGTGGAGATATTAAATGCATGATCTAGAGGGACTTTTCTGCAAAACTGTTTTACACTGGATAATTGGACAAAAACACAGCCAGGGAAAAAATACTATGGGCCGAATCAAGCTGGGCCAACAGGAGGAAAACAGAGGCGGGGCGCTGGGGTGTGGCCTCACTCAGTGGGCCTTGGCCCGGTCGGTGCAGAGAGGCTGGAGGAGGCCGGTTGGGGAGGTCGGACGCGGGCCAGCTGGAGCCTGGCGCGGCTGGGCTTGGTGCGATCTGGCGCGGGCTCCAGGCGAACAGGGACGCGGTCAACGGCGATGCGGGACTTGGCGCTGGTCGTCCTCTTCCACACGCAGAAACAGAGGCCGGCGACGAGGACTTGAGGTGGGGGAAGGCGCGACGAGGGACTTGGCGGGGCGAAGGTGCACGGGAACCGACCAGATCTGGGCCGAGATGGGGCACGCCGGCGTTGAGGTTGCGGGGGCTCCGGCTGGTTGCTCCTGCGAGAGACAGAGAGGGAAAATGAGGAGCAGAGAAGAAGGGAGAAGAAGGAAGGCAAAGGAAGGAGAGATGGGGCTGGTGCGGGGCTCATCTACTAGCGGTGCTCGATGACGGAGGGAGTTCCGATGGCCTGGCTGGCCGGCGGGGCTGCTCTCCTGCTCGGGACCAAGGAAGGAGGAGGCTATAGGGGTGGGGCGGTGCGAGCATGGGGCTGGATCGTGAGGGGAGGATTTGGATCGAGGAGAAAGTGGCTGGTTGGCTCAGCGCTGAAAACAAGGAGAAAGAAGATTGCGGCGGCGGTGATGAGATGGATGGGACGGATCCCTAGGATTTAGGGTTGGGGCTATATATAGCAAAAGGATTTTCGGATAGAGGCATTTGGTCCCTCCGATCTTAAACGGACGGTCGCGAAATAAAAGCTTAGGGAGACCAAATGAGAAAACGGTGACGTTTTGTAGATGTTTGGGGATGATCCGGACTCAACGGTGGTGACTGCTCGGGTCGGGTCCGGGACAAATTTTGGACGCTCACGTGAGGGGTTCGATGCACTGTGCAGAGAGGGTTTTGGGACCGTGCGATCGCATCGGACAACTCCGGAAGCGAAGAGGGGAAGGAGGATGGACTAGGTGGGCTGTGGCGAGACTGCGAGGGGGAGAACAGAGAGAGAGAGAGAGGGACCGACATCTGTTTCCGGAGACCGAAAACGTCCGACGTTAGACCGACTATATCGTCGCTATAGTTTAATGGTTGGGCTATCAAACGAACTCTGAATGCGATGAAACTTGACAGGCGGTCTATCTACACTATAATAATACCACATGCCAACTTTCATCCCATTCCGAGAACATTTTCCGGCCACTTATAAAATAATATTTCGGACATGCCGCGGGCGCGTGCAAGTGTGTCTGGGCTCAGAACGGACAACGGACAGAACTGGGGAAACTCGGACGGATGCAAGTTTTGAAAACATGATGATGCAATGCACATGATGACATGATAAGCAAAGCATGACACGCAAGCAATGACAAGACAACAAAAGTGAATAACTGGACGACACCTGGCACATCGGTCTCGGGGCGTTATAGCGTGTTACTTCGAATCGTTTAGGTTTCCCGGATCATCAGCAAGGCAAGTAACACTTTGATCATACCTTTGCTACTACCCAGTGTTATTGCATTAGATCAATCCTCACACATTGCATGATTAGGATCTAATTAAATTGTGGGATGGGAAGTAGATGAGGTAGTACCTATTACCTGTTTATTATCAAACCTTTGGGAGTTACTTCTACGTTTGCTTATTATGCCATGCTATGCTAGTAGACGTGGATTGGGTGAGTGATATCCATGACAGATGTGAGATTGATAATTAATGGTTTATCTAAGGTGGCAACTTAAACACACATCTGGGTGGATTGAGGCACCTGGGTATTCCAGGACTTGCCTGTTTTCTTTTGGACCGCCACCCAGACTCAAAGGGATCATGAGACTATTCATACTAGAAACTTCTGTGTGCAACCACAAGCTATTATGGGCTCTAGCATAGTTGACTAAGTTGTGCGAACTCCTACAGTGGTAGACTAGCAGATGTAGGGGATGTAGGTGGTACGGTCTACCTGATCGTAAGGTGCTAGCGCTTCTGAAAGACTATGTCTCGATCATCCGTCTCCTCAAACACCATGTAGTGCGAGAAAACAAACGGAGGCAATCGAGTCTTGTGGGGAAAACTGCGCAAACCTCTGCAGAGTGTAACAAACTAATCATGATTAGCCATGTCCCCGGTTATGGACATCTTGAGTATCTAGTACTTGGATTATCATGCGAATCTCATCATGTTACTTTAATTAATATTGTTGGGTTTTAATGATGATACTTAATTGGGATTGGGAATGCTGTCAACCATTCTCAATGTTTAACAACCACCTTGATAGTAATTAAAATTTTATTCCTTTGAAGTAGGGAAAAATTGGCTTTACGCAAAACTGTAACCATAGAGCTTTCCACCAGCCAAATATGCATATAGTATAGCTGTTTCATTCCATTACTCTCTATGTGTTACCTTGCCAGCATATTCCATGTGCTGACCCGTTTTCGGGCTGCAACGTTAATGTTGCAGACTTTTCGGACGACGATTAAGGAGTTTTTAGGTCGTGGTTCTATACTCAGTGATGCCATTGGAGTTGATGAACTCACTTATCTTCCAAGCCTTCTGCTGTTATCGTTATTAGATGGCCTTAAGCCATATCTATTGTAATAAGTTCTCTCTTGAGACACTCGATGTAATAAGTGTGTGATTGCTACTCTGCTATAAATCCTCCGAGTACTGTGTGATGTCAGCATTACTGATCCAGGGATGACACCGGAGCACAGAGGTCAGACTATTTGAGGTCTGGTCGCTACAGAGATGGTATCAGAGCACACGTTGACTGTAGGACACGACCACTAAGCTAAAGACCTAGATCACTACTCACTCTCTTCTCTTCTGACCTCTCATCTTTTCTACTCTTTAGGATGGCGGATGCAAGGAACAAGTTCACGCAACCGGATGAAGATACACCCTTTGGACGTCACTTGAAGGAAGTCACTAGATACCTGAATATAGGAGTACCAAGCTTCACGGGAACCTACAACGCCACTTTACCTGAAGAAGAGCGCTAGATGATTCAAGTTCAAGTTCCAGGAAGGACGTTCATGCCAGTCACTGAGCCCATAGAATTTTCTTTTGATGCACCAACTTGGAGTCTAGGAAAGAGCATGGCAGCTCACATCACCATGGGACGCATTGGAGAAGTCTACCGCAAGGATCTCAGGGATACTATCTACCAGATTTGTGGGCGCCGAGATGAACACTGGGAGATGATCAGCACCCGGAATGATAGATCAATTGCAGCTTTTATCCAAGAGTTAAACCAGCACATTCGACGACAGGAGAACCAGATGTGCGCCGACATGATAGATCTGAAGAAGGCTAAGACCAGAATCAAGGAACTGGAGGAAGAACTCAAGGCTACACATGAAGATTATGAAGAGGAAATTGAAGTATTGGTGGATAAGAATACTGACCTAACAAAGAAGATTGGAATATTTATGGGAGGCCCGACGCCAGTAGAGGAAGACGAAGAACCCAAGGAGATTAGCCCAGAAGACGGCACCGACTCGGAAGCAGATAGTAGTGATGATGATTATGTTGATGAAGCTGGAGCAGATATTATGGAGTCAACAACCGTAGAATATTTCTAATAGACCACCTCACCAGTAGTAGTAGTCCACCATGTAAATATAGTAGTCCGAGCACTTTTGCGATAATTAGATCAATTGTATGCCCTTGTTTGATTGATTGAAGTGAATTGTTTGCTTTTGCCTCATGTGCATATGGGTAGTGTTTTCTCTTTAGACCCTCTCTATTCTTATATCTCATCTTTTCTAAACCCTCAGATGCCTCCGAGACGTGACCCTGGATTTGCCTTTCCACCGGAGCTCACCCAGTTGATCCAGCAGCAGAACACATTGATGCAGTTGCTAGTCCAGAATCAGAATCAGGGGAACAACAACAACAACCCACCACCACCACCACCTGTTGACCACTTAGCCCGTTTTCTTAGGCTGAATCCGCCGGTGTTTTCCTGTAGCATCGAGCCGATAGTAGCAGATGATTGGCTCCGCAAGACAGCTAGGGAGTTGACCACAACAGGATGCATAGATGCGGAGAAGGTGAAGTTTGCCGCACATCAGTTAGAAGGACCCGCAACATCATGGTGGGAGAATTTCACAGCCACCTTCCCAGTCGACACTGTCACATGGGACCAGTTTCAGCAGGCTTTCCATACTGCCCATGTTTCAGCAGGAGCTATGGCCATGAAGAAGCGTGAGTTTCGTAACTTGCGCCAAGGAGGACGGACAGTTGGCCAGTATGTGGAGGAGTTTAGTAAGCTAGCACGTTATGCCCCAGATGACGTTGCTACAGATGCAAATAAGAAGGAGAAGTTTCTGGAAGGACTGAATGATGAGTTGAGCATGCAGTTGATGGTAGCCACCTTTAACAACTACCAGGAGTTGGTAGATCATGCTCTTATGATTGAAGGGAAGCAGCAGCAAATTGAGAATCGCAAGAGGAAGTATGGACAAGGAAAGTACAATTCAGGAGCTCAGCAGAAGCCCCGTTTTACCCCTAGACCGGGAGGACATTTTCAGCATACCCATGGGGGAGGTAGCTCGCACAATCACAATGGCACTAAGAATGGTAATGGCAATGGAGGAAGCAATGGCCAGAACCGCACCAACCAATTAACCCCAGCCAAGAAGGACTTGAGCCAAGTCACTTGCTATAAGTGTTCGAAGCCAGGACATTATGCCAATGAATGTCCTGAAGGCCAAAATGGCAATGGAAGTTCTGGGAAGAAGCCGAACCCTTTCAACAGGGGACAGGTGAACCACGTTAGCGTGGAGGAGGTTGAAGCTCAGCCCGATGCAGTAATAGGTAAGTTTTTGGTTAAGTCATTTACTGCACTCGTTCTTTTTGATACTGGAGCATCGCATTCATACATCTCAAGGGGATTTGTGGATAAGTATAACCTACCAACCCAATCCCTTAGGTCACCCATGTTAGTAACCTCGCCAGGAGCAGAGTATGTGGCTAGTCTATGGTGTGATCGGTTACCATTAAGGATTGGTAACTATGTTTTTCCCTCAGACCTAATAGTATTGGAATCTCAAGGATTGGATGTGATATTAGGCATGGATTGGTTATCAAAGTATGAAGGGAATATTGAGTGTGCTAGTAAGTCAATTTTGCTTACCACACCAGAAGGGAGAAGGATCAAGTATGTATCCCGGCATGTGCCAAAGAGGACCCAAGTAAATTGCCTAATAGGAGTTGTGCAGGAGGAAGTACCAGGGGTAAGGGAGTTCCCTGATGTATTTCCAGAAGAGTTGCCAGGCATGCCACCAGATAAGATATTGAGTTTTTGATTGAGCTATTGCCAGGCACTGGGCCAATATCAAAGAGACCATATAGGATGCCAGCAAAGGATTTGGTGGAAATTAAGAAGCAGATTAAGGAGTTACTGGATAAGGGATATATTCGCCCAAGTTCTTCGCCTTGGGGATCGCCAGTACTTCTAGTGGAGAAGAAGGATGGATCATTAAGGATGGTTGTTGATTATCGAGGATTGAACGAGGTAACGATCAAGAACAAGTACCCACTACCAATGATCAACGATCTGTTTGATCGATTGCAAGGAGCTAAAGTATTTTCCAAGATCGATTTGCAATCAGGATACCACCAGTTGAAGATTTGAGAACAGGATATTCCGAAGACAACTTTTACCACCAGGTATGAGCTGTATGAGTATACCGTTATGTCATTTGGTCTGACTAACGCGCCTGCCTATTTTATGAACATGATGAACAAAGTGTTTATGGAGTTTTTGGATAAGTTCGTCGTAGTGTTCATTGATGATATCCTGGTATATTCGAAGAATGAAGAGGAGCATAAGGAGCATTTGCATTTGGTACTTGGAAAGCTCAGAGAACACCAATTATATGCCAAGTTCAACAAATGTGAGTTTTGGTTGAAGGAAGTAGGATTCCTCGGACACGTTATATCCGGAGAAGGTATAGCAGTAGATCCCGCTAAAGTTGAAACCGTGACCAAGTGGGAAGCCCCAACAACAGTTGGAGAGATCCGGAGTTTTCTTGGACTCGCAGGATACTACCGGAGGTTTATTGAGAATTTCTCATAGATTGCGAAGCCTATGACGGAGTTGTTGAAGAAAGATACCAAGTTCATATGGACGGAGGAGTGTGAGGCTAGTTTTCAGGAGTTGAAGAAACGCTTGGTTACCTCACCACTGTTGATTTTGCCAGACCAGACCAAAGATTATGAGGTGTATTGTGACGCTTCACGTTGAGGACTTGGAGCAGTGCTTATACAGGAAGGGAGAGTTGTTTCATATGCCTCAAGACAACTGAAGCCCCATGAGTTGAATTATGCCACGCATGATTTGGAGTTAGCAGCCGTAGTGCATGCATTGAAGACATGGAGACATTTCCTCATTGGAAACCATTGTGAGGTGTACACGGATCATAAGAGTTTGAAGTACCTTTTCACATAGAAGGAGTTGAATCTCAGACAAAGGGGATGGTTGGAGCTTATCAAAGATTATGATATGAAATTGCACTATCACCCCGGAAAGGCTAATGTAGTAGCTGACGCGTTAAGCCGTAAGAGCCATGTCAATACGTTAATGATGGGAGGGATACCCAAGGAGTTAGCAGAAAATCTTCATGAACTATGTGTGGAAATAGTTCCGAGAGGCTATGTAGCAGCACTAGAGATTCAGTCAACTTTGATGGATAGAATCAGAGAAGCTCAGAGAACTGACAAAGAGATTGCCGCTATAAACGAGAAACTGAGCAAAGGAAAAGCTAAAGGATTTCGTGAGTACGAGCACGATACCCTATGGTTTGAAGACCGTGTTTACATGCCCAATAACCCGGAGATCAGGAAGTTGATTTTGCAAGAGGCACACGATTCACCGTATTCAATTCACCCAGGAAATACCAAGATGTATTTGGATTGAAGGATATTTTCTGGTGGACGGGAATGAAGAAGGATATTGCAGAGTATGTAGCAGTTTGTGATGTATGCCAGAGAGTAAAGGCAGAGCATCAGAAGCCAGCAGGATTGTTACAACCATTGCCGATACCCGAATGGAAGTGGGATAAGCTAGGCATGGATTTTATCACGGGATTGCCCAGGACTCGTTCGGGCTATTACTCAATTTGGGTTGTAGTTGATCGATTGACGAAAGTAGCTCATTTCATCCCAGTAAAGACCACTTACACCAGTGCTAAGTTGGCAAAGATATACATGACCAGAATAGTATGTCTGCATGGAGTTCCAAGGAGTATCGTATCAGATAGAGGAACCCAGTTTACCTCAAAGTTCTGGAAGCAGTTGCACGAAACTTTGGGTACCAGGCTAGAATTCAGTACAACTTTTCATCCACAGACAGATGGACAGACCGAGAGAGTCAATCAGATTTTGGAGGATATGCTGAGAGCTTGTGCGCTAGATTACGGATCTAGTTGGGACGATAATTTGCCATATGCAGAGTTCTCTTACAACAACAGTTATCAAACCAGTCTAAAGATGGTCCCTTTCGAAGCTTTGTACGGAAGGAGGTGCAGGACACCGCTGTCGTGGGACGAAGTTGGAGACCGCCAGTTGTTTGGACCTGACTTGATTAAAGAATCTGAACAGAAGGTGAAATTGATTTGCGATAGGCTCAAGGTAACCCAGTCGAGACAGAAGAGTTATGTGGATTCTAAACGCAAGGAGACAGTTTACGAAGTCGGAGATAGAGTTTATCTTTAAGTATCTCCACTTCGGGAACAAAGCGTTTTGGAGTTAAAGGGAAGTTAGCACCATGATTTGTAGGACCATATCGAGTATTGGAACGTATGGGGGAAGTAGCCTACAGATTGGAATTGCCCAAAGGATTGTCAGGAGTACATGATGTGTTCCACGTTTCTCAGTTAAAGAAGTGTCTGCGGAGATGGCTGACGTACCGTTGAGAGATACATTGCCTTTGGAAACTATTCAGTTGGATAACGATTTGACCTACGAGGAGAAACCAGTTAACATCCTCGAGTTTGCCAGCCGAGTTACTCGCAGCAAGGTTATCAAGTTTTGCAAAGTTCAGTGGAGCCACCACACGGAGGATGAAGCCACCTGGGAGCGAGAGGAAGATTTGCTCAAAGACCACCCTCACCTATTTTCTAGCCAACCCGAATCTCGAGGGCGAGATTCATCTTAAGGGGGGTAGGTTTGTAACATCCCAAATTTTCAATTTGGAATGTTATACATTAGATCATCATTGCATAGCATATTTTATTTTTGCATTTTGGTTGATCCTAGAAAATTCTACGCAACTCAATGACCCACGGAGAGAGTTGGGGATTTCGTTATTTTCATATTTGAGTTTTCTCAAATTTTGAGAATAGGATCATTTCATTTTATTTATTTTATCATCAATTATTTCTATTACAAAAATATGAGAGAGGGAATAAAATGACTTTCCCAAAATAGAGAAATATTGAGGATTTAATAATAAAATCAAACAAGATTTTATTTTGGAGTTTTTCGATGTTTTATTTGAATTTAGGAAAAATGTGCATTTTTCAAAATTGCATTTAGGGCCCAAATAAATGTTCACTTTGTCGGGCTAGATTTTAGAAGCCCGGGAAAATTTATTTCAGGATTTTTGGAGTCCTTTTAGTATTTATTTTCATTTTTCTTCCGAGCGGAATATTTTAAAAAAAGGGAACCGACCTAACCGGGCCGTGTCCGGATAGGACTCTGGCCCGGCAGGCTTTAAAAGTCGGCCCAGCCCCCCGGGGAGGAACCCTAGCCCCAGCCCCGAGCCGCCCTAGCCGCCAGCGCCGCCGCCGCTCGCGCCGCGCCGCCGCCCGCCGCCCGCGCCGCCGCCCACCGGAGCCGCCGCCCCGCC
>NC_041386.1:320594899-320612566 GCF_002162155.2 Triticum dicoccoides | reverse complement strand
ATCTGCGCCGCCCGTTTTTTTAGAAAACCGATTGGTTTTCCGTCGGTTTTTTTTCGGATTTTTTTTAGTTTTCGTTTTTTTAGATCAGTTTTTTTTTGATTTAGGTTAAATAGCGAGCATTCGCTCGTTTGTTCGTTCAAACGAACACGTTCATCGTTTAGATCTGGATAACAAACGTTCGTTCGTTAATCCGTTCGTCATTTTCTTTTTCTCGGATTAAATCCGCGATTTTTCCGATCGCGATTCCTGATCCGATTTTCGTTTTAGTATAACTTTTCGCTCATTTATCGGAATCAGGCGATTCAAGCGCCTAGAGTTTCGTCTCGAAACCCTCTATCCGTTTAACCAACTTGAACAAGATTTTGCTACTGTAAAACTTGCCCTAGATCCAGATTACTAGAACGAAGTTGTTTTCTTTCGCCGTTTGACTTTCATTGCTTCGTTCGATTTGATTCTTTTTGCCAACCGGAGTTCTTAAGTTGAACCTTCTGCTTAGATCTCTTATTTGAGTTTTACCTGTGCATTAGATGAGTACTTATTGTATGCTTGTTTGTTTGTCTGCGATAGAGTACCCGGAGTGCGCCGCGTGTTACTTCAAATCGTTAGGTTTCCCGGATCATCAGCAAGGCAAGTAACACTTTGATCATACCTTTGCTACTACCCAGTTTTATTGCATTAGATCAATCCTCACACATTGCATGATTAGGATCTAATTAAATTGTGGGATGGGAAGTAGATGAGGTAGTACCTATTACCTGTTTATTATCAAACCTTTGGGAGTTACTTCTACGTTTGCTTATTATGCCATGCTATGCTAGTAGACGTGGATTGGGTGAGTGATATCCATGACAGATGTGAGATTGATAATTAATGGTTTATCTAAGGTGGCAACTTAAACACACATCTGGGTGGATTGAGGCACGTGGGTATTCCTGGACTTGCCTGTTTTCTTTTGGACCGCCACCCAGGCTCAAAGGGATCATGAGACTATTCATACTAGAAACTTCTGTGTGCAGCCACAAGCTATTATGGGCTCTAGCATAGTTGACTAAGTTGTGCGAACTCTTACAGTGGTAGACTAGCAGATGTAGGGGATGTAGGTGGTACGATCTACCCGATCGTAAGGTGCTAGCGCTTCTGAAAGACTATTTCACGGTCATCCGTCTTCTCAAACACCATGTAGTGCGATAAAACAAACGGAGGCGATCGAGTCTTGTGGGGAAAAGTGCGCAAACCTCTGCAGAGTGTAACAAACTAATCATGATTAGCCGTGTCCCCGGTTATGGACATCTTGAGTATCTAGTACTTGGATTATCATGTGAATCTCATCATGTTACTTTAATTAATATTGTTGGGTTTTAATGATGATACTTAATTGGGATTGGGAATGCTGTCAACCATTCTCAATGTTTAACAACCACCTTGATAGTAATTAAAATTTTATTCCTTTGAAGTAGGGAAAATTGGCTTTACGCAAAACTGTAACCATAGAGCTTTCCACCAGCCAAATATGCATATACTATAGGTGTTTCATTCCATTACTCTCTATGTGTTACCTTGCCAGTATATTCCATGTGCTGACCCGTTTTCGGGCTGCAACGTTAATGTTGCAGACTTTTCAGACGATGATTAAGGAGTTTTTAGGTCGTGGTTCTATACTCAGTGATGCCGTTGGAGTTGATGGACTCACTTATCTTCCAAGCCTTCCGCTGTTATCGTTATTAGATGGCCTTAAGCCATATTTATTGTAATAAGTTCTCTCTTGAGACACTCGATTTAATAAGTGTGTGATTGCTACTCTACTATAAATCCTCCGAGTACTGTGTGGTGTCAGCATTACTGATCCAGGGATGACACCGGAGCACAGAGATCAGACTGCTTGAGGTCTGGTCGCTACAATCATTCCGTTGACTTGATGCCATTGCCGATCGATTACATCTTCATGAAATCTCTCGACAAATGTGTCATGATCATCACCAACATTCTGATGCTCTTCCAGGATATCAATCGAATTCATGATGAGAAATATGATCCTTGCCCCTCGATGATTTTGGTTATCATCGACAACATTCTTGCCTTCCCCCAACACAAACTTGTTCTTATCATTTTGGCATTACATCCTTTTGACATGTCGATGGATTGCTGCTGAACCCATCGGACACATCCTCATCCTTTCCATAATGAAACTGTATGAACTATTCTAGCAGTTCCCGCGAGATCCTTTGTGAATCCAAAAGTCTGACATTTACCTGATGACCATGTCAATGCTATCCTGAAGCATGTCTGTGGTACTCCGGTCGTCATAAGAACATTGGAAGCGCAATGCTAAATGTTTCTTGATCGATTATCCAAACCCTGTTGTATGGGCAACAACATGAATTCCCCCGCCCCTTTACCTAGTTGGTTATCTACTTACTATCCTGCCAGGGATATCGTCCTCTGCTTGTCCTTGGGAAGGGAATACTCCTTACAATTGTGTTTAAACAGATTTTGCTTTCTATTGTTCTGATTAAACTAACAATCATATTCTCCCTTCCATTGTTTTTGTTTAATCTTTCTTATAATTCATGAGATCTAAGCAGTAATAGTTCCCAGCTTATGTAAACACCTCGGTGTACAATTTGTTAGTAAGACCCTGTTATTATTGCCGTTGACATTCCGGTAACCACCGATGGACGAGAACTTTGCCTATTGGTCCGCTTCGTTTTAAGGAGCAGGAAAATGGTTCTCTTTGTCCCTTGCCCTTGGTACCGACGTTGTTGCCAGCATAACTGATAGGCTATCCTCTGACATGCCTTGCTATCATGACCGTGCAAGATGTCAACACCCTTCCTATTTTTTAACCCACAGTTCCACAGGATCGAAACCTGACTCTCATGTACATCCCTGTTTTCCAAAAAATTTCCTCACACTTGGCTTCGTATGTAAATCACGAGCCACATTCCTAGCGATCTATTATGGTATCAGATGCAATACCTACTCCCATTTCTCTGAACCCCTTCACCCTCTATTTCAGGCAACGAACGATTACCTACCCGGTTGAAGCTTCTTGTTGCACCTCCTTACCTTGCTCTCAACGTCTTTCTTGAATTTCGACTCGAGAGGTGCCTCTACGCCACGTTCACTGAGATAGCCCCCAGGTAACTATCTTGTGTTGAGCTCCGTCCTTCCCGAGTCTTTCCCCCTTACTCCACCCATTTGTGACGCCCGGATAATTAAGCTACAGTAATTCCCTACTAATGATGCAACGTCATCATGATTACTATTGTTAAACTCGCATTGGTTTGAATCCGGTCCAGATTCAAATTTAAATTAAAGTTTTCAAACATAAAATCTAAAATGTTCAAATGGTGGCAAATAATCCCTGGATATTTGTCATGTTGGAACCATTCTCTTTTGGATTCCCAAAGTGCCCCTGGAAATTTATTTAGTGGTCCAACAACATTTAAAGTTGGCCTTTTCAATTTTTGAAAATAGCTAGACACTCCCACATGCTTTGGAACTTTTTTTAGCAACCTAGAATGTTGCATTGTATTTTTGTGCCAAGTTTTGTATTAAACAAAACTCATGTAGTAGCTCAAATAAAATGCAAAGTAGGAAACAAATAATTAAAACAAAAAAGTAAAAGATCTAAACTACTGGTGGACTGGGCTCTAGTTCAACAGTGGGAGCCCACCCCACTTCACCACCTCCTCCTTCCTACTGCTCACCAGGAGCGCCGTGGACACATGAGCCCCGTCCATGGCTGCGGATGGCCACACGACGTCTATCCCGTG
Organism: Triticum dicoccoides; assembly: GCF_002162155.2. Lineage (NCBI taxonomy): Eukaryota > Viridiplantae > Streptophyta > Magnoliopsida > Poales > Poaceae > Triticum > Triticum dicoccoides. The sequence goes on along the minus strand of NC_041386.1, from coordinate 320,608,790 downwards.
GCTCCCTGATGCAGATAAGGTCTCCCTCGAGCCTCGGGCAAACCCTAGACACTTCCCCCTTCATTCCTCGCACCGCTTCTTCTTCCTCGCGCAAGAGACCAAGCCACCATCGCCATGGCTCCGCCGTAGCCGCGCCCACCTTCATCCCCGCGTCGCACCTCCCTGTCCATTTGCCTCGCGGGCGTCTTCTTCACCGTCTATGCCAAGCGCCTGGAGCCGGGGAGCACGGCAGCACTCGCTCCATCGTCGTCTTCCACCGTCGGACGCATCGGAGCTCGTCGTCGATCTGCGCTGCCCCGAGCACCTCGAGTCGTCCCCGGGCCTTCTCTGCAACGAGCATGAGCCTCTCTACTGATCCGTCACTTTTCCCCTTCGATCGATGCCTTTTGTCGCCGCTCTCGTGCTCGTATATAGTCGCCATGGCTGGAGCCCGAGCTCCTCTGTACGTGCCACTGCTGCTTCTACTACTTGTGTGTGCTACGTGCCCACCTCCCCGCGTCGAACCTCTGACAGGCCGCGTTGCCCCGCCGGGCTTGCTGCTGTCCTTGTAGGTCGCCGCCGCTTGCCCACCCCGCACCTATTGTCGCCGCTTGCACCCATGCCTCTGCCCGCGGCTGCTCGCATCGCCGCCGTCCACTTCTGCCGGCCGCTGCTGCCGCCCACTGCGCCCGCGCTCCAGCCGCGCAATGCCTCCCCGACATCCCCTTTGTACACTGCTAGCCCACCCCTGGCGGCGCCCTGCCGCACCCGTCGAGCCGCCTCCGCTGTTGCTGATCCACCACTACGGCCCGTGCCCTGCTCCGCGTCGCATCGCATGCCGTCGTGCTCGCTCGTCTCTGCTCACCCGCAGCTGCCACCGATGCGCCCCACTGCTGCTACCCCGCCGCGCTTCGTCTCCGACTTCCTCCTCCGCATGCTGTGCCACCCCGTGCAGCCAGCGCCCGCCCGCTACTTCCCGGCCCCGCCGTGGCCTTGCCTCCGCTGCGACCCGCGCCTTCACCGCTCACGGCCACTGCCGACACCTCGCCATGACCGCCCCTGCCCTCCTCCGCCCCGCCCTGCCGCGCCGGCCACCGCGCCTGAGCCGCTCCTCCTCACCGGCGCACCCCTGCGTCTGGGCGACGCTGCGCTCGGGCTCACCCCGTCGGGCGCCCGTGCCCGCGCCCAATAACCCGCACCCGCTATGGCCTATGGGCCTTTGACAGGTGGGGCCTAGCCCATGTAGAAGAAATTAAAAAAAGAGATTTTAAAATAATAATAGTAATTAATTAATTAATTAATTAACTTAATTAATTTTGATTAGTTAACCTAATTAACTAGGTTAGTTAAGTTAAACCTGTTTAGTTAAGCTGGGTTAATGACAGACGGGCCCCACTGCCCTATCTGACCAGTCAACGGTCAGTGTTGACCGATGATGTCATGCTGGTGCAATAACTCCATTTTAGAGTTAATAATAAATTCATAATATTGTTAAATCTTTGAAAAATCATAGAAATTAAACTGTAAGTCAGATGAAAAAGCTTTATACACGAAAATTGCTTAGAACAATGAGACGGTTCCAAATACGTGGTCCGTTCGTCTGCCACATATCCCTAGCATAACAAACGTGCAACCGTCTCCTCTCTTTCATTTGTCCGAAAAAGCCAAATTTTGGGAAAACTTTCCCACATGTTATCCCCCTTCGTGGGTATCGTGTAGTACTATCATAGATCACCCTTAGCGCCGCGTATCGTCATGTCTTGCTTATGTTTGCTTGTATTTACTGTTGCTTACCCCTCTTCTCTCCGGTAGACCCCAAGACCAATGCTGATGCCGCTATGATTGACTACGTCGACGACGATCCTTCTTCCCTTTTAGCGGAGCTTCCAGGCATGCAAACCCCCCTTGAGCATTTCGATATCGCCCATTCCCTTCTCTCTTATGCTTGCATTAGAATCTGCTGCTACTACTGTTATCCTGCTGCATAGCCTGTTTATCGAACCTCCTATTGTTACCTACCTACTTATCCTAAACTGTTTAGTATAGGCTGGGTAGAGACCCATCAGAGACCCCCACTTTGCCCTGACTGCCCCGCTGGATTATCAGAAGACCCGATCAACGGGATCGAAGACCAGGCCCCGGCACCGCACATCACTTTCCCCTTAGTTGCTCGACACTACTGGGTTACTATCGAGTGCCGAGGGTGATACCTCATCAGCACTTCTTATGTTAACCTTGTAGGTTAGTTCATCGGTTATGGTCATTGAGGGTGATTCCTCCTTCTCCACTCCCGATAATGACACTGTCGTGCAACTCCTCAAGAGTGGACCTCGAGGGTGATTCCTCATTCCTTCACCTTGACGATAACATCAGGTGGAATTCCATCGAGGGTGATTCCTCAGGGTTCCCCTTGGTGTTAGACACACGGGTACTATGGTTACTACGACTTTACACTGAACCATGTTACTAAAGACGGGTTGGCCCCGAGGGGTACCCGCGCGAGCTTAATTGCGAGTGATGTGGAGTTAGGTTGACCTGGAAGGTTCCCACGAGATAATTACGAGGCGTGGCTGGGCATTCTTTGCCCTTGCCACGAGTCCTCAAGACGGGGCGACGGGGTCACATCGATCGTGAGTCTCTGCTCGTTACCGCGCGTTCCTAATACACTATGATTTTGCATATTTGAGCTAAGGGGCCTCTGCCCTGATAGCACTAACCATCACGCGGGAATAAGTATGGGCACTCTGCATCATATACATTAGCCGAAGCTTTCCGGACGTCAGTGACTGAGCAGCGCATGCCGGGTTGGACTGCATAAGCATCTGCCTTGTTTAAGGAGGTAGCTAGGTCTGCTCACCGGCCGCGTACGCAATGTGCATGAGTGCAAAGGGCGATGGGCCCAAGACCCCTGCGCGCTTAGGATTTAGACCAGCATGCTGACCTCTCTGTCGAGCCTAGGTAGGGCTGCGGTGTGTTGATCGACCGAGGCCGGTCATGACCAGAAGGTGTGTCCGGCTGGAGTTGATCGAGCGTGTTGGGTAAGTTGGTGCACCCCTGCAGGGAAGGAACCATCTATCGATAGCCTGTCCTACGGTAACGGACACTCAGAGTTGTATCCCGATCGATACAACTAGAACTGGATGCTGAGGCATGTAATGGAAATGATGGCTCCGGGATTGTTTCCTCGCAGGGAGTCGAGGAAGTGATCTCTGGGCAATGTTACAACATACTTACTAATATTATAATATGCAACTCTTATCTCTTTTGATGCTGCAAGATGCTTGGAGCTGCTTGAAGATGCTAGTCTTCAATAGGCTAGGCTTTCCCCTTCTCTTCTGGAATTCCGCAGTTTAGTCCACAGAAACAACCCATTCCTTTGATACAGATGCATACTTTGTTTAGATCTGATGTAAGTCTTGCGAGTACTTTGTAAGAGTACTCACGATTGCTTTGCTACCTCTTTTTCCCCATACCCGATTGTTACGACCAGATGATGGATCCCAGGAGCCAGATGAAACCACTGATGACTGCTACTACCCTGAGGGTGCCTACTACTACGTGATGGCCGCTGGCGACCTAGAGTATTTAGGAGGCTCCTAGGCAGGAGGCCTTGCCTTTTCGATCGTTGATGTTTGTGCTAGTCTTCTTAAGGCAGAACTTTTTTAACTTATGTTTGTACTAAGATATTATTGGTTCCGCTAACTCTTGTGTATTCGAGCTTATGTATTCGAGCCCTCGAGGCCCCTGGCTTGTAATATAAAGCTTGTATTATTTTAATTTGTCTCTAGAGTTGTGTTGTGATATCTTCCCGTCAGTCCTTGATCCTGATCATACACATTTGCGTGTATGATTAGTGTACGATTGAATCGAGGGCGTCGCATGTTCATCCACTACCACGATTGCGCTGTAACTACCACGGCCCCTCCAATCCTCCTTCACAAGCTCTGATGCGGGCGGGGCTGGTGGCGGTGGGGTGCATTCGCCTACACTCTGGCTGTCGATTCGGCTAGCGCCTACTTGGATGAAGCTCAACCTCTTTTGAAGTGACACATCACCTCGGTCACTCTCAAATTTGTAGGGTTCAAACTTCCTATGTTCATGGAAGAAATCATGGACTCTCTTCCAAAATGTTGAACCATTTTGCTCGGTGCCCGTTTTGGGATCTTGTCCAATTTTCATCCAAGCCTCGCAAAACAACTTGTCCTCCTCCTTCGTGTATGCTCCGGTCGTCACACTTTACCAACTCTTTTGTGACCGGGCTTGATGAGATAGTTCCTCCTCAAACAATGGATCTTACTCAATATTGACACTCTCTTGGCCTTCCGTCTCTTGGCCTTGAGTATCTTTTCTTTCGGTCTTTCTGCCTTGAGTCTCTTGGCCACCATCCCCTTGGCCACCCTCATTGATCATGCCCGCCATGAGATCATCCTAGTACCTTGGGTCATCGGGCATCGGGGTCTGCATTCCATCAAACATGTGATGGGCATTGATACGTCTCCATCGTATCTACTTTTCCAAACACTTTTGACCTTATTTTGGACTCTAACTTGCATGATTTGACTGGAACTAACCCGGCCTGATGCTGTTTTCAATAGAATTGCCATGGTGTTATTTTTGTGCACAAATAAAAGTTCTTGGAATGACCTGAAACTTCACGGAGAATATTTTTGGAATTTATAAAAAATACTGGCGAAAGAATCAACACCAGGGGGCCCACACCTGTCCATGAGGGTGGGGGCGCGTCCACCCCCCTGGGACGCGCCCCCTGAGGCTCCACCGACCTCAACTCCAACTCTATATATTCACGTTCAGGGAGAAAAAAAATCAGGGAGAAGGATTTATCACGTTTTACGATACGGAGCCACCGCCAAGCCCTAATCTCTCTCGGGAGGGCTGATCTGGAGTCCGTTCGGGGCTCCGGAGAGGGGAATCCATCGCCATCGTCATCATCAACCTTCCTCCATCACCAATTTCATGATGCTAACTGTCGTGCGTGAGTAATTACATCGTAGGCTTGCTGGAAGGTGATGGGTTGGATGAGATTTATCATGTAATCGAGTTAGTTTTGTTAGGGTTTGATCCCTAGTATCCATTATGTTCTGAGATTGATGTTGCTATGACTTTGCTATGCTTAATGCTTGTCACTAGGTCCCGAGTGCCATGATTTCAAATCTGAACCTATTATGTTTCCATAAATATATGTGAGTTGTGGATCCTATCTTGCAAGTCAATAGTCACTTATGACCCGCTTTTGCGCGGGAGAGGATAGTTGGCTGGCTCGCAGTACAAACTCAGCCAACGACACAGGCCCTGCCGAGGCCAAAAACAGCACCGACAAGCTCTGGCGCAACAGACACAAACGCTGAAGCAATGGCGATAACACCGATGACACTACAATTCACGCTGGATTCAGTGGCTCCAAGTCCGGCCAGCGAAAGAAGCCCTATAAAAGGAGCAGCGGAGGACCATCCAGCTTGGACTGCATACTCGATCGTCCTTGCTAGATACATGGCACCCCAGACAAACCGGCCAACCATACTAACAGAGATTGCCGGGTATTTAAACAAGCCAGCAAGGTCAATAGCAGAAACAAGGAAGGAGAATCACAGAGCGAGGACGATGACACGGAGCCCGGCAGCCGAACACTGGGGAGCAAATGAAATTTCCCCCTCAAATCAAAACGGTGAACATGATATACGCTACACACATCCCAAAAGGGAGCGCAAGCACGCACTTAGGGACGTCTATGCGTTAGAGCTAGTCGCCCCAAAATTCAATCCATGGTTGTCATTCCCGATCACCTTCGACCGCCGAGATCATCCCACCAGCATCCGCCATGGCGTTTGAGCCGCACTGGTCCTCGACCCAATCTTCGATGGATTTCACCTAACATGAGTCCTAATGGACAACGGTAGCAGCCTCAACCTGCTCTATCAGGATATAGTACGTAAAATGAGCATCGACCCCTCACGAGTCAAGCCCACAAAGACTACCTTTAAAGGAGTCATACCAGGCGTAGAGGCCCGTTGTACGGGTTCAATAACACTAGAGGTAGTATTCGATTCCCCGGATAACTTCCAAAGTGAAGAACTAATCTTCGATATCGCCCCATTTCACAGCGGCTATCACGCCCTGCTCGGACGAACCGCATTCGCTAGATTCAATGCGATGCCACATTACGCTTATCTCAAGTTCAAGATGCCCGGCCCATGTGGCATCATTACAGTAAATGGAAACACGGAACGCTCCCTCCGTACAGAGGAGCACACTGCCGCCCTAGCAGCAAAAGTACAGAGCGGCCTTCTCAAGAAGCATTGTAATCCGGCTGCCGAGCCCCTAGACATCATCAAGAGGGTCCGGACCACACTGCAGCAGGACAGCTCGGCTCGGACGAATTAGCAATTTGACCTCCGTCCTAGCCCTAATGAGGCAATGGCACCAATACTGCGCGTACATAAATTACGCACTCAAAACCCTAGGGGAATTGACGGAGGCATAACTCGTTCGCGACCCACTGTACGGCTCGACCGACCCTGGGATTCGCACGATTTTACCTTTTCTTTTTACAAGTTTTCTTCTCTTTTGAAGGTCTATGCGGACAACCTGCTTGCAGAACACACCAAGGAGGCAAGGAGCTCTGGATTACAAGGGAATCCCCAGGTGGTCTCTACTAAACAATTGCCATACTCGCTTTTCATACCCGCATGTAGCTCGCCCTTGGTTGCGGCATGTTAAATAGCCCTATTTTGCCTATCACATTACTTGTACAAAGTACGCCTTGACGTACTAGTTGCATCACAATGGTGAATACACAGTAGCGTCAGCTCATTATTTCATTTTTTCGTTTACTCACCTCGGTATTAAGTACTCACCGCACACATACACCATGGTATGTATTACTACGCCAGGGGCTTCATTACACCCAACACTATGGCAATAAAAGTCCGAACACTTTTATAGTACAGTTTGGCACCCCGAACTTATAGCATTATATGCATCGGCTTCGAATCATGTCTTTGGTCAATAGTTGGGTTACCCGGCTCCTGTGCTTGCTACCTTACATTCCGCTATATCGACTAGGGTAGTAAAGGGAGAACTACTACGATTGTGTCCCGGTTCTTCCGGACGAGCACCTCAGTAGAGAAAGCCAAAAACTGACTGTCATGATGCGGCAAGAGCCGGTCAGCTGTTCGAGAGGTTCCATATTGTTAGAGATTTTTTCCGCTTCTTGCGAAGAATCGGTTCCCCCGATTAGGCGCGCATAGCGCCCCTAGTTCGGTCTTTCGAATACCAGGAGCTTCGCCAACTTTCTCAATTGTCAAACTCCTATGGCTAAGTGAGGGCGGTAAAGGCCACATAGTCTGATTGCCTTGTTTGTTGCGCTAAACACCTCCTTAAAAGGACCAGAATGTGGAGTAAAGAGTGTTTAGATTTATCCCGAACACCCCCGTACTATCTACATGGGGGCAGAAGCCGACGACTGGTCAACCCTCAGAGTTAATAAACGGCCGCACATGAGGTAAATTTAAATCATAAGCATTATACTACATAAACACCATTGTTCCATATTATAGGGCAAGGTAATACACATGTTCTCATGGGAATATGATATCCTTCGAACATTGCTCTGCCACAAGGCGGGACCCCTCAAGGACACCTTCAAAATAGTGCTTGGGCGGACGATGCTCCTTGCCCTCCGGCGGTCCCTCGGTCATCAGGTTCTTGGCATCCAGCTTTGCCCAATGCGTCTTGCCGCGAGCAAAGGCCATACACGCACCTTCAACACAGATCGACCGCTTCACGACTTCGACCCGCGGACAGTCACTCACAAGCCGCTGCACAAGCCCGAAGTAGCTGCTAGGTATAGGATCGGCAGGCCACAGCCAGACTATTAGGTCCTTCATGGCTAGCTCTGCCAACCTATGCAGCTCGACCAACTGGTTTAGCTGGTCGCTGAAGGGCACCGGATGTTAAGATCCCATATATTGGGACCAGAATAGCTTCTCCGCAGACATCCCTTCTTCGGCTCTATAATGCTCGACAGCATTTGAGACACTATGCGGCAGATTTGTAAACGCCCCTGAAAAATCCAAATTCAGGATAAGTACAAGGAACGTTTCTTCTACACACTTGCTATGCATGATGAAAGAGTTACCTGCCGTAATCTTCTTGGCCGTGAATTTCCTGGAGGGCGTTCAGGGCTTCGGCTCGTGCATCCTGCGTGCTCTGGCGGGCCTTTGCCAATTCAGACTCTTGCACCTTAAAATCGCGCTCTAAGGACTCAAACCTCTCTATCGCGCCCTAGAACTGTTGCTGTGCCTCGCCAACCCGGGCCACGTGCTCCTCGCGCGAGGCGCGTTCCTTGGCCGCTTTGTCCTCGGCCTCATCTAGCGCCTTCTTAAGGGCCGCCACCTCGGTCGTGGCCACTAATAAAGTTTATGACACTTTAGTCCGGCTGGACTACTCATTTTTTCGAAATGTACCCATAGGTTACTGCATACCTTGGCTATCTTCCAGCTGCTTCTTCATGAGGCCAAGCTCCTCCTCGGCCCGCTCCAGTTTCTGCTTCAGTCCGGAAACTTCCGCAACATGAGCAGTGGCAGCCTGCAGCGATACCTGCTTATTCACATAGACAACTCATGTTAGACTCATGCGAAATTCATTCTCGATCCTTTGTTTGGCTTTTCCTCCCGAACACCAAACAGAGCATCAGGGGCTATTGTCTATACGATGATGTTTTTCCTACAATCACATTACTTACCTCAAAGCCCATTAGAAGGCTCGTGCAGGCTTCGGTCAGTCTGCTTTTGATAAACTGAACCTTCTCTACTACCGTGTCCATAAGGACACGATGCTCATCCACGATAGAGGCGCCTCGTAGCGCCTCCAGCAGATTATCTGGTGCCTCTGGTTGGACAGAGGTCACCGGTGGAACAGGCACATTCCCTCCTTGGGGGAATGTCGTTCGCTGGACCCCAGAGCCATGTAGATCTCCGAAATGGTATCCGGCTGAGGCCTGAAGGGAACTCGGGCCCCGTCACCAGTCCTCATGGGGACTTTTCCCCCCGTATATCCGACGGCCAAGGAGTCATCCTGGGACGTCACCCCGATGGTCTCCGGAATCTCCCCGGGCCTGGGAAAGTCTTTTTGGACACCACCTCGTTATCACCTTTGGGTGAGATGGAATGAGCAGGTGGCGGAGACATACTAGCCATATCCTTCGAGTCCAGCGAATCCTCTATCGAGGATAGCAGGGAGCCATCGCATGCCGGACTGCAATGACAAGGTTTAATATGTATCAATATTACAAACCGAGAAGGCCAGATATTTTTGATTCTGGTACTCACGAGGCGGCCTGAGGCTTGGTCTAGTGAGGTCACTCCGGACTGCTATCAACATCCCACGCGGCGTTATCTGCGAGGGAGCCTCTTCCCCTCTTGGGCGCCTCCGCCTCCAAACTCGTGGGGGCCTCCCTTTTCTCCCTTCCTCTCGCAGGAGGGGAGTTGCCTCCCTCCTCGTCGTCATCGTCGGTGGCTGAGGGGTCTGTCTCATCGTTAGACCAGATGACCAAGGTGCTCCTTCGGCGAAGCCCACTCCTGGTCCCCTTGGCCGTGGTTTTGACCTTCTTCTCCAGTACGTCGTAAGGCGCCGGAAATAGCATCTTCATAAGGAGTGGGGTTTCTTCATCTTTAGGCAGCGGAGCCAGACTATTAATCTGTCCCGCTAGGTCAACCCAGGCCTGAAAAAGAAATTGATAAGAAGGCTTAGTATCCTTCCTCGAAGTGTGCCCTGAAAGACTATACCATGGCAGATTACCAAATTGGCCTGACGCTTAAAGTTGAGCCCGCGGTCTTTGGTCAAGGGTGGCGGTGTGTCGGTGCCCTTGAAGAGCACCTTCCAGATATCTTCGTGCATCGTGCCGAAAAGCCTTAGCAGCATCTGGTGCTTGCCCGAATCGAACTCCCACAAATAACATGTCCGACGCTGACACGGAAGGATCCGGCGTACAAGCATGACTTGGATCACATCAACGAGCTTGATCTTCCGGGTTATCATATTCTGGAGGCATGTTTGGAGCCCCGTGATCTCTTCCAAAGATCCCCAGGTCAGGCCCTTCTCTTGCCAGGAGGTAAGCCGCATCGGGACTCCAGATCGGAATTCGGGAGCCGCCACCCAGTTGGCGTTGCGCGGCTCGGTGATATAGAACCACCCCGATTGCCATTCCTTCACCGTCTCTACAAAGGAGCCTCGAGCCAGGTGGTATTGGGCATCTTGCCCACCATGGCACCTCCGCACTCGGCCTGTTGGCCGCGCTCCACCTTTAGCTTTACATTAAAAGTCTTCAGCCATAAGCCAAAGTGAGGTGGGATACAGAGAAAGGCTTCGCACACAACTATGAATGCGGAGATATTGAGGATAAAGTTGGGGGCCAGATCGTGGAAGTCCAACCCACAGTAATACATCAATCCACGGACGAATGGATGAAGAGGGAATCCCAGCCCACGGACAAACTGTGTGAGAAACACAACCCTCTCATGGGGCTCGGGGGTAGGGACGATTTGCCCTTTTGCCGGGAGTCGGTGAGCAATCTCCTTGGCTAAATAGCCGGCCTCCCGGAGCTCCGTAATGTTCTTCTTCTCAACGGAGGAGGCCATCCACTTGCCTCCAGCTCCGGATCCAGACATGATTGGAGTGCCTTCTCAAAAGAGGAAAAGCTAAAGCTTGGGCACTAGAGCTCGAGGACGGAAGGGCTGAAGATGAAGAAGGGTGTGAGTTAAGGGAGAGTGTTCTTATCCCCTTATGAAGGCCATGAATATCAAGCGCCTCCCCACTTGTCCAAAAAACTCGCCTATTCCCAAGGGCTGTATAAACGGCGTGGTTGGGTTACCCATGCCCGCATTGATGAGAATCCCGCGATAAGGGGACACGATCTCTACTTTGATGAGACGTGCCAATGGCAACCGCGTCTCAAAACATGGAGTGGCAGACGAAAAGCGGTTCGAAATTATGACAGGACAAACGTAATGTCATGTTGTGAAAAGCTGTCAGTGGATAGAACTCATGCGAAAATATATATTCTCTCTGCGGTTGTGTGTGGTATGTGACAGGTCCGGATACTATCATCGCATCCGGAGACTATCTTGGAGTTCGGAGAAAGGGGAACCCGCCTTGCAATTCCGAAGATAATTTGCACACCGGACTCACTCGTCATTGAAAGCCAGGTTCATGGGCTACTGAGGGAGTCCTGGACTAAGGGGTCCTCGGGCATCCAGCCTGCTATCCATGGGCCGGACTGATGGGCTATGAAGACATGAAGATCGAAGATTGCACCGTGTCCGAATTGGACTCTACTTGGCGTGGAAGGCAAGCTTGGCGACCGAAGATTCCTTCTTATGTAACCGACTCCATGTAAACCCTAGATCCCCTCGGTGTCTATATAAACTGAAGGGATAGTACGGAAAGGACAACATATATACTCATTACCATATTCATGGGCTAGACTTCTAGGGTTCAGCCATTACGATCTCGTGGTAGATCAACTCTTGTAATACTCGTATTCATCAAGATCAATCAAGCAGGAAGTAGGGTATTACCTCCATAGAGAGGGCCCGAACCTGGGTAAACATCATGTCCCCTGTCTCCTGTTACCATCGACCCTAGACGCACAGTTCGGGACCCCCTACCCGAGATCCGCCGGTTTTGACACCGACAGTGAGGTGGAGAAGCAAGACGTTGGCGGGGCGTGTCCGGAAGGTAGGCATATGTTGGCGGCAATGTTGACATGCACGGTGATTCCAAATGCCTGGTTGGCTCGCTTCCTTGCCCCTCATGCTCCGGTTGGCTCGCTTCACCATCTTGGCCGCTCTCTTCTCTGGGGCGAGCTCCTTCTTTGGCTTCAGGGCCATGGCGTGGACAGTGACAGGGTTGGGTGCATCAGTCGTGGCTCGAATGCAACGGAGACCTTAGGCAAACTATCCGAAGATTTTTTTTCCGTGAATTATCTACAAGTGATTATGTCCGTATTGGATCTATATTTGCCTTGTACTTACTAATGACAGATGACGACTATTGTTACCCATGTCTTACTTTGGCGACACATAAGCCGTTTACTTGACCTGGTGAGTTGACCTAAGTTTTTTTCTTACTCCAACCATAAGTCGTCAATAGAAAACCCACCGGCACCTGCACGACAAGTGACGCGAACCATCAAAACTGGGCACTCGAATGAGAGACCAGATGAGCATAACAAAACCATGTAAACCGACCAGACAACTGACAATCCAAGGAAAAGTGCAATTAGCAAGCACATGCAGAGAATACATCACCGGTGAGACCGCAATGTCGAAATTCCAAGCAAAATGAGAAAAATGCACCATCCGGCCAGCTGTAGTGGTCAAGCCTGGGAGACAGCCTAGAACGCCCCGTCTGGCCAGACCCTAGTGCTTAAAGACCAGGCTTGCACCCCCCAAAACATGCCATAGATTGATTACGAGTAAGCACCCGACGTTGTTGATCAAAAGGACAGAGTAAAAGGTGTCGTGCCTGGTATATTATCACGTCCCACTAAGCCACTAGACATGGACTTTTAAAGAGCACGCAAAGATGGCCAACCACCCTAGATTCCTCTACTAGTGGGATCGTGCCACACATGGGGATGACAAAACTTTGGGAACCCTTGTCGTACATCTTTACAAGCTAGTCGCATATAGGGTTGTGGAGATCGGTGGTTGGATATTCATCATGGAAGGCATCCTGATATCCGTGACAACCTTTTTTGACCATCATTGAAGTTCTAGTTCAACTTACACAAACATTCGTGGGATACCCTATGGCGTTGTGCAACCTCTATGAAGATATGAAATTAATAGAATCAAGGTTAAATTGCTAGTGGTGAGAAGATAAAGTTACCATGAGTTACACTTAAAGCCTATACAAAACACACACAAAATCAGAAGTGAATTTGCCATTGTTTATATAGAAAACCTAGTGAAATTGCATAATGAGATAACTAGATAGGTAAAATAATCATAAAACTAAAAGTATTAAAAAATGGAGCACAAAGGAAATGGCAAAAAATGCCATCTCTAAGGTTAAAAATTGCCATGGACAAGAAAACATGGGGATATGGCAAGTGAATGATCAAAATTGCCATATCCGTGGTTAAAAATTGCCATGAACAAGGATACATGTGTTTTATTAACTACAAAAATAAACCCAAAAACATGTACACAAGAAAAAGTGAAGAAAAAAGAAGGTAAGCTTTTCCATTGTTTCTACACATTTTGGAGTGAACTTGCCATGATACGAGTGGATATGTAAAATTAGCATACAATTCACTTCGAGGCCGTATGCCAGCAGCCACCCCCTTGCCTCCTATGCGGACACAATCATCATCAACGTCATCCACACAACCATCTTGAACACAAATATGTATATGAAGACAAACACAAAATGCACAACAAAATTACCATATGAGTTTTAAAAGAAAACTTAAATGCAAAAATTTCTAACAAAACATACAAAAAGAACACATTAAAAAAGTGCAATAGTTTCAGGGCGAACATATGCATCAACAGAACACAATAACCCATGGCAAGTAATTTGAATGTCATGGAAAGTCTTGATACGTGTCAACCATATCTATAATTTTTGATTGTTCATGCTATTAAAGTATCAATTTTGGATGTTTTATATGTCATTAGATGCAATTATATATCAGTTTTTGGGACTAACCTATTAACTCAGTGCCCAGTGCCAGTTGCTATTCTTGCATGTTTTTGGCTTTTCAGAAAATGAATATCAAACGAAGTCCAAACGGAGAAAAAACTTGGGATTAATTTTTTCTAGACCAGAAGAGACCCTAGAAGATTCAGGAGGAGGCGAGAGGAGCCATGAGGGAGAGACAAGCCCT
>NC_041386.1:320587167-320594703 GCF_002162155.2 Triticum dicoccoides | reverse complement strand
GGGGAGGCTTGTGGGCCCCTCATGGCACCTTAAACCCTAATTCAACCTCTATAAATACTCAAATATTCCCCTGGCACCAGAGAGCACCCGAAATACTTTTTCCATTGCTGCAAGTTCTAGAACCATTAGATCCCATATGGAGGCCTTCTCCGGTACTCTGTCGGAGGGGGATTCAATCACGGAGGGGGATCTACATCATCCTTGATGCCCTCCGATGATGCATGACTAGTTTACTACAGACCTACGGGTCCATAGTTAGCAGCTAGATGGCTTCTTCTCTCAATCTCCTCGGTTTCTTGGAGATCTATTCGACGTAATGACTTTTTGCGGTGTTGTTTGTTGGGATCCAATGAATTGTTAGTTAATCTTCAGATCTATCCATGAATATTATTTGAGTTTTCTGTAAACACTTTGATGTATGTTTACTATAGCCTTGTATTTCTTCTCCGATTTGTTGTGTAACACACAACGATCACGCTACAGTAATCTCCCCCCTAATGGCACCATGTCATCATGATTTCTATGCAAATTTCCACTTCCCCAAAAAATCAAAGTCAAATTCAAATTTTAATTACAAGTCAAATTATTATTTCTTCAAACGATAAAACAAAAATGTTCGTTGGCTTGCAAATATTCATCGAGTAATTAGCATGCAGGAACCAACATCAAATAACTTTTAAAATTGCCAAATATTTTAGTGGACTAGCAGGGTTAAATAAACACACTTAAATTCAAATATAAATTTGAACAGTTCCATTTGGCCTCAAACTTTTTATGCAACTCTGTAGTGTTGACTAGGATTTATGAGCAAAGTTTCATTGATAAAAATAATAGTTCAATGCATAAACTAAATGCAAAACAATGGTGGAAAATAGTACATAAAAGAAAAACGAGAAATATACTATACCTACTATGCACTTAAGCCTATTGCTATAGTATCCAACCCAGCCCACCAAATGCCTTCTCCTCTCTCTATATAGAGGAGGAGGCACGAGCTCGCCATGGCACGCATATGCGTCCACCACGGCTCGATGCTCGCCACTGAGGCACTACAGGAGAACCAGGAGATGGATAAGAAGACCCCCGACCTGGTAGGCAAACCCTAGCCCTCGCTTATCCCCTCGCTTGTCCTCTTCCTCTCAGTTTGGTTCGCTCCCGAGCTGCCGTCGACGCGCCGTTGCCGTCCCCGTGGCCATCGGCCTCCCCGGTGACCGGCAGGTTGTGCAGGGACTTCCTCTTTGCCGACTCCGTCATCCCCATTCATCAGTTCGACAGGAGACGCACCGTGCACTCGGGATCGAGCCGGTTTCTCCGCCACGGCTGCAGCACCTCACCGTCGATCTACACCACCGCACCACCCCGGCCGCCCTCTCGGTGAGCTATGCCAATTCCCCCGTTTCCCCGCTCGGTCCATCGTCGTAGCCACAGTAGCCGAGCGCCCCATCTCGCTGTGTGGACGCACTCACCGCGCCAGCTCCGCCCCTGGCACCACGCCCTGGCCGCCCATGCATGCTATGGGCTCCCCTGCCTCGTCTTGGTCGTGCCCTCGTACGTTGCTCGCTCCCTTCTATGCCTCTATACGCGCCAGCCGCGCCCTACCCTGCTGTTGAGTATCATTGTTAGATTGGAAACATAGGATAGACTAGGATATATTCTGGCTTGCCTTGTACTCCAAGATGACCATGTACTCCTATACATATGCCCATGTGGCTCAAGCAATACAATGAACTACTCCACCAATCCCTATCTCTTCCTTCTAACATGGTATCAGTTTCCGGGTTCTAAACCCTAGCCGCCGCTGCTTCCGCATCCGGGCGCCGTCCCTGGGGTGGTCGGCCTCCATGACCGTCGCCGGGGGCCGCGCTGTCGTGGTTCTAAGACTGACAGTAGAATTGGGGGTAGGAATGTAGAGGCAAGATCCTAGCTATGGAGGAGTTGTACGCACGAGTTTTACGAGTCCAGGTACTTCTCGGAGGAATTAACAGCCCTACGTCTCGGAGCCCGGGGGCGGTCGACTGAATATATGCGTGTGAATTACAGAAAGTGCGAACCCCTGTCCCAGAGGAGGGGGGTGGCTTATATAGAGTGCGCCAGGACCCCAGCTCCCCTCCGTTACACAGGGTTTAATGCCCATAAAGGGGAACGTTACAGGTAACGTCTGAAGTAAAGTGTTGTAAATGCTCATAAAGCTATGGTTTAAACCCTGACCGTTGCAGGGTGAAAGGTTTCTCGTCTCCTGGTGGTCGAGTGTCTTCAAGGTGGTCGAGTGAGCACATCTTCATGGTCGAGTGAATGATGGTTTCTCTTCGACTGCTTCTGATTCTTTGTAGGGATGTCCTTGGGAAGGGTATGTTGGACAAATCCATGACCCTACCCTAGGTACATAGCTTCATCATTAGCCCCCGAATGGATCAGGGTTTGAGTGAGGAAGGAGTTGGGAACACTTCCGACCCATTCTTTGTGCTATGAGTATATCTTGTTCTGGAACAGTGAGTTGAGGGGACGACGTCGACTCCTTTCTCAGTCGCCTTGGTCCATTCTTGGTTTTTTTCAAGTGAATTTTCACGGTAGAATTCCGAATGATAATGTAGAGGATGTTTGTCTTTAGTCTGGCAAGTTGCTCTGCTCTCCGCGGATTCCACAGGATTCGAATTTCGGGAAGTGCGCCAGGCGGGCGGAACCGTGGTTATCGGGACGGATTAGGCAAGTCTCCTCGATCCCCGCGCCACCTTTTTCGCCACGTACTGCGCGCGTGACTGTTGCAGGATTTGTTTAGATCGTCTGGGTCCACCAGTCAGTCACTCGAGGAACGACCTTATAAAAGGCACCGGACTAGGCCTCTGCCCCGTGCGCTCCCATTCCCTCTTCTTCTTCCCCCGATCTCTCCTCCACGCTCGCTTCCTCCCTTGTCGCCGGACCTTCGCTCGAGCTCGACCCGTCGCCATGGGGAAGGAGAAGACAGTGGCGCTGGAACGCGCGAAGAAGGCGACCACGAAGGCGAAGGGCAAGCGGACCAGCCAGGGCAGATCCTTGTCGAGATCTGGCCTGCCGGCGGGCTGGATCCAAGGCGACTGGATCCGCTTGACAATCACCCAGGACGACCTCGATGACCTGGTGGAGGGGGGATTGATCCCCCACAAGTTGGCACGGCTCCCGGGGAACGAGACCGAGCCGCATCCAAGGGAGGGTGAGTGTGTTCTCCTCGCCACCCACGTAGATCGCGGATTCTCACTGCCTCCCCATCCTTTCTTCCGGGGTTTTTTGAACTTCTTTGGGGCTCAGCTCCACCATTTCACTCCAAACACCATAGTCTATCTGGCTGCTTTCGTGTCGATGTGTGAAAACTTCTTGGGTTGTCGACCGCACTGGGGGCTTTTCAAACACATCTTCACCTGCCGCTCCCAGTCGGTCAAAAAGGCCAATCTGAGTGACGAGAGGACACAAGTGATCCAAATGTGCGGGGGTCTGGGGATCCAGATGAGGAGCAAGAGTACTTTCCCAGCCATGATCCTTCCCGACTCGGTCCGGGGCTGGCGGTCGACTTGGTTCTACTGCAAGGATAAGCCGACCCCGGGTCAGTCGACTGGACTTCCTCCCTTTTCCTTAGCTCGAGTGGAGAAGCCTGCTCCCCTGAAGGTGGTTCCAAAAGAGAAGGCGCAGGTCAAGGTGCTGGTCGAGTGGGTCGTCCAACTCGTCCGCGATGGGGTGACCGGGATGGACATGCTGGAGGTATTTCTCGGTCGACGCATCCAACCGCTTCAGGCACGCGATCATTCGATGTGGATGTACTCCGGGATCGAGGACTCCACTCAGATCCACCCGGAGGACGTCAGTGAGGACACCTTGGAGAAGTGGTTGATGGGGATCACCAGCAACAAAGACAACCCTCGGGGGTCTAGGAGGGTGATTCCATTCGACAACTCGCATCAGCCGGAGTAGGTGTGATTCTGTTTTACCAAGTATCTTTCCGATTCACTGTTTGACATCTTGTTTATGGTCGACTGAATTTCCTTTGATCGTTGTCTTTTCAGGCCCTCATCGACATGTACTCAATGCCCAATGGAGTGCAGGAGCAAGATGTCGAGGAAGAAGCGAGCGGGGGCGAGAGCGGCGAAGGGCACTCGGAAGCCGAGGAGGACAAGGAGAGCGACGAATCGACTGATGACGAGGAAGTCGACTCGCCCCCTCGCAGGGAGAGGAGATCCAAACATGCTCACGACCCGGCGAGCGCTCCAGACCTGGTGGCCGCGCCGATTGGACAGTCTTCGAAGCATCCCAGGACGTCTTCTCCAACACCGACTGAGAAGGCTCCCAAGCAGTCCAAAGTTGTGCCGCCTCCAGCGCCGAAAGCACCGAAAGCTACCTCCTCCAAATTGCCAAAGGCTTTGCACAGGATCAAAGTGATCGTCCCCACTATCTCCGGGCAATCATCTGACTTGTCTTTTTCGTCGACTCGATTAACCGGACGTAACCAACTGAATGCGGGTCTTTGCAGTGCTGCTACGTTAGGAACCTCTTCTCTCCAGTACCTGGATGAGGAGATGGAAGATGCAGTTACCTCCAACCCTGGTATAAACTCTTGTGATTTTGTTCTTGATTCGTTGGTCGATTGCATTCTAGTGGTTCACTTGGGGTCGAATGATCTGCCTTGCAGCTCCACCCAACGTCATCGATCTTCCAGATGACGATGAAGATGTGGCTCTTAAGCCCAGGAAGAGCAAGAAGGTAGCAGCTGGCAGGATGTCTCGGCAAGAACCAACTACAAGACCTCCCATCCGTCAACCTGAAGACGCGGGCAGGGCCTCTGTGACCATTGCTGCACCCTTGTCGAGTGAGCACCCCGCACCGCCGACTGCACCTATGATTCCTTCAACCATCCAACTCCACGCCACGGAGCTCCAAGCCACCGCACCTGGGTCGTCTGCTCACTTTTTCACCAGCTACCCCGTCCCGAACAACCAGTCAGAAGCGGCTGCGGAAGCCATCCGACAAGCTGACATGATGATGGAGCGGGTGAAGACAGTGCATGAGAACAGCCAGGCTGCCTACGACGCCAGCGCTGCTCTTCGGGCCAATGTCCAGGTGAGTAGACTTTCCAACTGCTTTTGCTCTATGGGGATATGTTACCCGAAAAATCTTCTTCTACACAATATCCTGTTGTTCGCGTCGAATTAGAGCACCCACTGGGTGTTTTGTTGTTTTCGATAGTTTCGTTTTTCCACTCGGTCTGGGCGAGTGGGATCTAAATCGGTGGGGGCACGCTAAGTGCACCCACTGGGTGTAGTCCCCGAGACCGGTGTCGACTGCTGGCAGTCGATTGGGGTCTGAGTTCCACTTTCCTATCTTTTTCTTACACTCGACTCAGGCGGACCGGTCGAGTAGGATCTGAACCGGTGGGGGCACACCAAGTGCACCCACTGGGTGTAGTCCCCGAGACCGCAGTCGACTGCTGGCAGTCGACTGTGGTCTGAACAGCTTTTTTTTGGGTCCGGGCGGACCGGTCGAGTTAGGTCTTAGTCAGCGGGGGCACGCCAAGTGCACCCGCTGGGTGTAGCCCCTGAGACCACAGTCGACTGTGTGCAGTCGGCTGGGGTCTAAGTGAACTTCTTTAGGTTTAATTCACTCAGAAGTAAACAACCTTTGATCTTATCGATTGATCCGTCTTTTGCCTTCTGCAGAAGTCTTGTACTCTTATTTCCAAGTTTGCTTAACTTGAGGAGAAGTAGAGGCAACTCAACCTAGACTTGGAATTGGCCCAGCAGAATCTGAAAAAAGCTCAAGGCGAAGCCGCTCGTATGGAAGGTAACTGACTATCGACTGACTTTCAATATATTTCTTTGGTGTCTTCTTTGATTCGATTGCTTCTTTTGCAGAGAAAATGAAGTTGGCTCTGGAGAAGAAGGACTAGGACCTCGCCGCCGCGCAAAAAGCAGCTCAAGATAAAACTGCTCTCGCAGACCAGAAGCTTGCTTCAATCAGAACGCTGGAAGGGGAGGTGAACAAACTGAAATCTTGTCTTAATGAAGCTAACCGAGAAGTGACCAGGCTGAAGAAGGACAAGGTTGTCCTGAATGAAAAGTTGGAGTCTGCGATCTGCAAGAGGAATGACATGGAAGCTTATCTGAGGACTCTTGCCAAGAAGCTCTATCTCACGCTGGAAGGTATTTCTTTTAACCGACTGTGTTGATGCTTGCGATCAGATCTTGCTCGGTCGATCCACTAATTTTTGGCTGCACAATTCTGCCAAGACTTCGACGAGGAAACTAGAAGGGTCGAGACGGGTCTGGACCCTATCGCTTCTCCAGTCTGCGACGAGACTACAATGAATGTGCTTTGACTGGAGTCTCGTATCGCCAGCGCCACAAGCTACCTCGCGCGCCTGAAGGAGGTAGTCTCCTGAATCGACTCATCGCTTTGGCCGAGGGCGACGCTTCAAAATGACCTAGAATCCCTGATGGCTCGACTGAACGAGATCCCTAACCGAGTGCAAGAATGGAAGAAATCCTCCACCCGGTGTGGTGCTGACGTGGCGCTGTCCTTGGTGCGAGTCCATTGCAAGGAGGCGCGTGAAGACAAGCTGGCTGCAATCAAAGTCGCCAACACCAAGAAGCATGACTTCCAGTCCTTCATGGAGACTTTCATTGCTGCCGCCACTCGGATCGCTGATGGGATCGACCTGGACTCATTCGTGGAGCCTGCCAGCCCTCCTCCGGCCGAGTGAACAAACTTATGAAACTTGAATCTGCTTTAAATTTGTCTCAAAATGCCGAGTGATTGCTGTAACCGTTGAACTCCTTCGGGCTTGATGCTCGAATACTTTTGGTTTGCTGCTTGGAACTTTTAGGATTTATTCGAATTTGGTTTATCTCTGAATGTGCTTGCGTTTGCCTTCGAATGGACTTTGCTCACTGTTCGGAATAGTCTTTGCGCTGGAGTTGCAGCTCTGAAGTGGTGGCTCCAGTCGACATGCGCTTCATTGTCCTTACAGATAAGGATGGAGCGCACATTGTACTTGTGCCGTACCTCCGAAGGAGAAGGTTGCAGTCGACCTGAACCTCGTCGTCCTTGCGAATAGGGATGGAGCGTACATTGTACTTATGCCGTAGCTCCGAAGGAGAAGGTTGCAGTCGACCTGCACCTCGTCGTCCTTGCGGATAGGGGTATGTTTCAAACTTATGCGAGTACTGGACTACAGCTAAGCCCCTGAGTGGGCGGATTGCTCTCCACTCGGTAGGATTTTCTTCAAACTTAGGCGAGTACCGGACTGCAGCTAATCCTCCTAGTGAGAGAACTTAGGCAAGTACTGGACTGCAGCTAAGCCCCCGAGTGGGAGGATGACTCTCCACTCGGTAGGATTTTTTCAAACTTAGGCGAGTACCGGACTGTAGCTAAGCCTCCTAGTGAGAGAACTTAGGCGAGTGCTGGACTGCAGCTAAGCCCCCGAGTGGGAGGATGGCTCTCCACTTGGTAGGATTTTTTCAAACTTAGGCGAGTACCGGACTGCAGCTAAGCCTCCTAGTGAGAGAACTTAGGCAA